>NC_041055.1:21398514-21493514 GCF_900634775.1 Gouania willdenowi
TTCAAACTGACCTAGAATCAGTATATAATTGTACCACATCCCATCCAAGAATGTAATGGAATCTTTTATGGTGTAAAAATGTACTTTTGACGTAGTCCTGCTAACAACAAACAAATAAATAGACAATGGGGGTACCTCTAACAAAGTACGGTACACAAATGCAAGGAGAAACAAATTTGGTTGTTCTGTTGTCCTGTTGTTCTACAGCGTAGTTTCAACAAAATTGGGATAAATTAGTGGAAAATGCGAGCCAGACCTTCTCGTACATCTGCAAAAATGGTTAAAAATTCACACAAACGTACTTCAAAACCATGTTTAGTAGTTAAAGCGACTGTATATTTCCATCCTATAGCCCTAAAGTTCATGTCTGTACCGAGGCATGATAAGACTATCAGTATCCTTTGACTGAACTTGCTCTCTGTGTTTTTTTATGCAGGGCATCAGGTAGATCCAGGAGCATGAGCAGGACTTTGAGCTGCGGGTGCAGATGTCTGGGTATAAGCGCATGCGGCGACAGCACCAGAAGCAGCTGATCGCCCTCGAGAACAGGCTAAAGGCCGAGATGGATGAGCACAGGCTGCGGCTGCAGAAGGAGCTGGAAACGCAAGCAAACAACACTTACATTGAACTGGAAAGACTAGCCAAGCGTCATGCTGCTCAAACTGAAAAAGAGGTAGAGCCTCAGCTGCAGCTGTTACTTTAACCCCACTATTATCCTTGGGGTCAATTTGATTATTTCATGACTTTTCCTAATTTGATGGTTACAAATGATTAAGCATAAAATTATCATGATAGTTTTATGCATAACACATATTGCGTGCATTGGTGTTCCTCTGTTTTAGCTGTGTAAAACTTGTCTACCTGTGTGTGACCCATGTGTGACCTTACATTCCCAATGAGGTTTTGGAACAGCTCTTTCACAGTAAAAGTGACTTAGAGGAGAATGTGTCTATGACAGAGGACTTTATAGTGAATATATGTGACAAAAAATATGAAATATGGTAAAAAAAAAAGAATTAAAAAAATAAATACATAAATAAGAATATGAAATAAATAAATATGTTAGAAATGTGTTACAAAAAAGGAGATAAATGTAAGTAAATTCCACGACAGTTATGAATGTGCACCCCAAATTAGAAAAGATTTGGATAAAAAATTTTCAAGATACACTAACTCTAAAAATGAAAGTTTGACCTGATGGGGGTGCCGCAGAAATGGTCATATCCCTACAACCAATAGGGTGCATAGGAACTCTTGTGGTCATTAATGTTGTCACTAAATTTGAGAAGATTTGGATTAAAACTATTCATGATAAATTAATTGTAGTTTACAAGTTTGGTGAGAACAGGTCATAGTTTCATTATCAAGTGGTTATGTATGGTATGTATTCAACAAATAAAACAAAGTGCCTGACACAAAAATTTGGTCGACAATTTTCTGAAAATAATATTCTGGAGGCAAATATCACTGGGGTTAGATTAACCCCGAGGGTAAAATGTGTTAGTAATATTTTAGGATAATACGTGGGTTGAATAAATTACTGGTCGACTAAAGGAAGGAGGGATGTTTTTAATCAACCCATTCAGCAAAAATGCTGGAACCTCATTTTTGTATTTTTTTGGCAGATGAAGTCTGTGGCATCTGAGGAACGCAGGATCCAGCAACAGATTGTTGCTCAGCAAAAGAAGGAGTTGACTTCTTTCTTAGACAACCAGAAAAAGGAGTACAGGCTTTGTAAAGAGAAGATCAAAGATGTAAGCATGAATGAAATGAAAAAGTACAGTATCCACATATCTTTCTCATTGCGTGTATTCTGTGTTGTGTCCCAGGAGATGAATGAGGACCTTTGTACAGCTAAAGAGGAGAAGCAGGAGCGTCTGTCCAGGCACAAAGAAACAATACAGCACTCTCAGGCCGAGGACGAGGCTCACCTGCTGGCCCAGCAGAGGCTGGTCTACGACCGAAGCTGTCGAGCCCTCAAACGCCGAAGTCTGATCAGGAGGCATGAGTTTGAACAGGAACAACTCAGAGAGGTTACGGGATTCTCTTGAATATCATTTAACAGTGTGGAACCATAACCATGCATTTATCAACATGTTACGTGTTCAGGAAATCTTAGAGAGAAAAAATTAAAACATATTTGGGAGATATTTACTTATTTTGTTGGTTTATTTAACAGGGACAGTGTACATTAATATCCATACAGATAATGTACCAGATTTAGCCAGAAGGCTATTTTTCATCTGTAGTCCCTGGACAGAATGTTCAAATGTCACCCTAAAAGAATACTAATTACAGGAAATATACAATAAAATATACAGTGAAAAATGTAACTTCATAATAACATATCACACTTCCATTTGCATATTTAAAAAACAGTATTTGATAGATAACTGGAAACTTCTCGCAATAGTTTTAAATTTATGGAATAAAATGGTGGACTGGTTGAAAGCAATTTGAGAGATTGAGAGACCAATATCCCATAGGAAAAGTTTGTTGCTGAAAATAACTCCATTGTGAAGTTGTGCATAATATGCAAAATCCATAAAAACATTTCCCCTTTCATTTATTTCAAGTTTAAAAAAACAGTTCATCCCGACATTTCTGCAATTTTCGGAGACCTGCCATTGTGCTACTGACAAAAATCCCATATTGGTTTGGTTCTACTATTTAAAGCTGCAGTTTGCAGAATCCTCTCTCCGCTCCGTTTTGAAACCAAAACCGAAACAACCTCCTTTACCTGTGTCTTTTGTGAACGCTCTTTGTGACTCTTTTTCTCAATATAGACTAATGACAAGTGTATGGACTTTATCTTGTGTCATTGGAGATACTCTGGTGTTTTAGAGACTCTAACATGAATACACGTATCACTCTGTAGTTACTGTACTGTCTACTGCCCTGCCAGAGATCACACAGAGGCGGCTGTGATCCCAAAGGGAAAGCGATCCATTCCTCTTCAGTGTTTGTGGCTTTAAACTGTTGCTTCTCCACCACGTTCTGCCTGTTTCTGCTTGATTGCCGTGTAACTGTTGTCTAACGCTGTCATGGAGACTTCTGCTTGGACGTCCGTCATTTCAGTTTTACTACCGAGGGTACCTGAACGTGTTTGAGTTTAGATGAGCAGCCAGTAGTAATGCCAAAAACAGCTGATGGAGCGCACATGTTTGTAGAAAGATCTCTGTTTTGCTGACATGCAGATTCTGGGAGCGTTATGCTCCTGGATTTCTAAATGTTATTTTACGGGGCCAAGAGAAGGAGATGAGATTCACTGTCCACTCAGAACACTTTGATTAAAATATGCTCAAAGATGATTATGGATTTTGACCAAAGTATGCCCAAAAAATAGTTACATATTGCAGCTTTAAACAGGAAGTTGTTCCCTCAGTCAAAAAACAAAACAAAAAAAACAATCAAAGACAAAAAGAAAAGTAGATTAGATATAAACTAGTGCAACTTGTCTTGGGTGTATCATGTCTGGCACTCTTTTCGGTTTCAGATAAGATCACTCCACTCTTCCTCTTCCAGGAGCTAAACAAGAAGCGGACCCAGAAGGAGATGGAGCACTCCATGATGATCAGGCAGGACGAGTCCACTCAGGACATGGAGCACAGACAGCTGCACATGCTGCAGAAGCTCCGTGTGGAGCTTATTCGGCTACAGCACCAGACTGAGCTGGAAAACCAGGAAGAGTACAACTGTCGGCGACAGAGGGAACTGCACAGAAAACACACTCTGGAGCGGCGACAGCAGCCCAGAAGCCTCAAGGTGCTCTGGAAGTTTCCTTATGAACTGATAGAGGTTAAACACAAACGGCCTGGATTACAAATCTGTGTGTTAGATACCATGCAGTTATCATCATTACTGGGTCATTCCATGTCATTTCAACAAATTTTCAGGATATCCCAAGCACTGTGGTGTAAAAAAAAACTCAGATCGGATGAATACTTTTTGAGATATGGACAATTTAGTGAAGGGGTTATGTGTTGATTTTCATGTGTCCAGCCTCCAAAAATCTCAGGAACTACGCCACAAAGGAAACTAAAATTTGGTACAGTAATACCCTTTCACCTACTCTCTTAGAATATCCCAGAATATCTGCTATACATCCTATCTGGTGGACATGTCAGTATCTCAAAAATGGCCTCACCTCCCTATAATTTGATCAGCTTTGAGCTATGTACATAGACTGTTCAGATCACTAATGATTAGTCAGATATATGCATTGGTTATTGGGTAACAGTCTCTTAAAATCAGAAAAATTGTTTTTTTTATGATATTCATTGGCCCATAACTGCATGTGGGTATGAAAGATTACTCTTTTTTGGAATATGAAACAATTCTTCTTTATGCGACTTCTTCATTTTTATTTTGTTAATTAGTTTTTCTCTAGTAACACGATTGGGTATGGTTATTGGGTAATGAATTGGTAAAAATTTCCGAATTTTTGTGTTGGCCATTTGTTGATATGACATGGAATGACCCTACAATGGGGTGCCGATTGTAAAGTTGCACATGCTAAAATAAACAGGAACTTTTTGCAAATTTAGCAACAAACCACGTTTAAAAAAAGTTTGGGATTTTTTTTTTTTAATGTTAGTTTTGACCAGATTTACAGCAATTTTTGTGAATTTTTTGATAATTACTTGACTCGTAAAAATATGATGTCAATGTTCAATCTAAATCATAAATATTAAATCTAAATTTTAAATATAAATGTTACTTTTAAATATAAATGTTATATTTGTCCATCTAAATGCTGAATGTTAAATCTAAATTTAAATGTTACATTTAAATCTAAATGTTAAATCTAAATCTAAATCCAATCCAATCCAATCCACTTTATTTATATAGAACAATTAAACAACAAAATGTTTCTAAAGTGCTGCACATAAGATCATAAAAACAATAAAAACCAAAACAATGCAAATGAGCTCCACCACGAAATGAGTATAAAAAAATAAATAGAAATAAAAACACATTTGGTAAAATGGTAAATCCGAATGATAAATGTTAATCTAAATCTAGATTTACTTAAACATTTAGATTTAAGCCTCACAACCCTGAAAGAAGGAGCATTCGGGTCAGAAAATGGATAGATGGATTTAGATTTAACATTAATATTTAAATGTAACACTTAGATTCAACATTTAGATTTAGATTAAACATTTATATTTAATATTTAACATTTAGATTTAGATTTAACATTGACATTATATTTTAATGAGAGAAAAATTATCACACATTTCACAAATATTGCTGTAAATCTGGTCAAAAGTAACAAAACAATTCACATTGTGTTTTTTAAATGTGGTTTGTTGTTAAATGTTTAGCATGCACAACTTTACAATTGGCACCCCATACCCTACGGTTAAAAACACTTTTTCACTTTTTAATTTGAGTGAATATATTTGGTATTCGTGTTTTGTGTGTGACACTCATTTCTCCCTTTGACAATCTGCAGACAATAGAGATGCAGATCAAGAAACAATTTCAGGACACCTGCAAAGTGCAGAACAAACAGTACAAAGCCCTGAGGAATCACCAGCTGGAAGTGTCTCCTAAAGGTGACCACAAGGCCATCCTGAAAAGCCTCAAAGAGGAGCAGACACGAAAGCTGGCTATACTGGCTGAGCAGTACGAACTCAGCATCAACGAGATGATGGCGTCACAGGCCGTAAGAAAACTGTGGACTAGTGTCCCAATAACGCACACATGTATTTATATGTTCCCAGAGTGTATTCTACTAGCTCGTTAGGAAGTCATCTTTAAAAATGGATTGGTAATGTTTGCAATTCTGTTTAGATGCGATTAGAAGCAGAACATGACACTGAGTGCCAAGCTCTGAAGCAGCAGCTGAAACAAGAGATGGAGCTTCTGGACGCCTACCAGAGAAAAACCAAGTCACAGATGGAGACCCAACATGATAGAGAGCAGCAGAAACTTGAGCAGAAGGTCTCCATACGGAGAGCACACCTTGAACAGAAGGTACATTTGATAAAGAAGCAAGTGTAAAACATCCAAAAAGTAACGAGCGCGGCGCACTTGGCCACACCGTATTTTGTCGTAATATTCTTGAAGATGCGTTAGGCAGATTGATCAGTTTTCTCTCCATGACAAGAGAGAAACTATTTTTAAATGCTGATACCAACAATCTGTGAACACATACTCCTTTCTGAATGGGAAATTAAATACACTAAAAGAAGAGCACAAACCTCCGCTAAGCGCCAAATCTTTTTCCAAGTTTCACTTGACATCCATGCAGTGATGGCGCTACACTGGGGCTAGGGGGCACTATAGCCCCATCATTAATTTGTGTAGTCCCAGTTAAGCCCCTTGAGGGTTTTATTTAATATTTTATTATTAATGTCTTGGGTTAAAAAAACTTGAAAATGTTCACAAGTAGCCGTTCTGTTCCAATCCAATCCCTGTTTTATACCCCATTCATTGATTGACTAATGCTATAGTGTGTGTGTGTGTGTGTGAGGGGATGGGAGTGTTTTTCACACATCATTTTAGGGTTAGCTAGCAGTCCATTGCAGTGGATTATTTTGTAATTCAGAAAAAAGAGGGCCAGTTGAACATGAAGACCAAGAGCAAGTCTCCCTTAGCTTTTTGGATGTATTGTCTGATTATTGGCAGGTTAATGGCTGTCAGGTGTTGAATAGGTCACTTTTGCACATGATTTATTTATTTTTTTGCCATTGCCTTGTGGTCACTTGTATTATGCTTACCTGTGTTGTTAGATATTCTTAGACCAAATTCAGTTAAGACTATATTTATATCTAACTTGCTGTGTTGCATAGCCTCTAAGAAAAAAAACCCTCCTTATAAAAGTAATAATATTGAAAAAATAATCAATCTCAGCACCCCCACATATCAATCCCTCACCCCTTTAGCACCGGGAATGAAAAAAATCCTGGTGCCGTGCCTGCGTCCATGTAATAGTTCCAAAGGAACCATCAAAAACGATCAGCGGAACTCCTCTAACGAAGACTGGCAGTCGACAGTCGGGAGATAAAATATTTCCTGAAAAACCTTGTCTGAATAAAGGCGGACATACACTGCGTGATTTTTTTAATCGTTGTACTCAGGTCCAGCTCAAATTGTGCGACTCAATTGCAGATTCCGATTGTTCGCGTGTCACGATTCATATTCTCACACTATACGAACCAACACTCTGACACGACCTGACTGCTCACGCTGTTCGTCCATACACGACACATCGGGGTCTTGTTTCTGGAAATGCAACGTACAATTTAGAAGAAAAAGAAGAACTTTAAAGTGTCGCCATTAAAACAGAAGAAGAAGAAGAAGAAGAAGAAGAAGAAGAACCAGGAAGTGGAGGGACACTCGCGAATCTCATCAAAAAAAGGGGTTTCAAAAAGAAAAGGCGGCGATGCCGTGGATCAGGAACTTGCCGGACAGACGTGGGCAGTACGGTCCGTCAATTCTATAGTGGTCCTACAGTGTTTGTGCATGCGCAGTGAGAGTTTGAGGTAAGTCGGTTTGTGGCACTGCTTCAACAGTGCGATACCCTCACGAGGAGCGACCAGGATTTCAAACATGTTTGATTTTCTTGCGGCCACAAGATTGCTGATCGGGAGCTGGTTGTGAGGTGTTAATCGCTTCTCGTGACCCCATGTATACTAAATGGTGCACGACACTCGATTTAGCCGAGTGAAAAATTGGCTCAAAATGGGCCAAAAATCTCACAGTGTATGCCCGCCTTAAACAAAACCTCCACCTAACAGGTCTAAATGTCTATGGGCATCCCCATTGTTTTTCAAAAAATTGCCATGAAATGCGCAATCTGGATCCAATCTGGATACAAATTGGTGGAATCATTTGGAAACCAACTCGACATAACTGAGTCAAATTACGGATTGGTTAGTTATAAACTGAGATATGAATTTCTTAAATCTGGCAAATGATGAGAGATGAGGATTTTTCCATTTTTGAAACTGATCCGGATGCCCTCCAAAATGTAATGGAATATTCTATGGCGTAAAGTATGTCAGATTAAAATTTGGTCAACATCTGTTTTGCCTTTTTTGCCATAATCTGACTAACAGACGAGCTGATTCTCAACAGTCATTAGTCCATCCATCCATCCATCCATCCATCCATCCATCCATCCATCCATCCATCCATCCATCCATCCATTTTCCATTTACTATCACCAAAAACAGTGATGATTACATTTTGCCTCACAGATCGAAGAGGAGCTGGCCGCACTTCAAAAGGAGCGCACAGAGAAGATCAAGCACTTGTTGGAGCGACAGGACAGAGAAATGAACACCTTTGACACAGAAAGCAGAGTCCTTGGCTTTGGAAGCCTGGGATCAATGGACTTCCCCAAAGAGGACAACAGATGAAAGTGGATTTATCTTTGGCGGACCACATATCTGTGCCCTTTCCACGTCCCACAGTGAAAAAACTGGATCACTTTCTCGCTTACTTTCCTTCTCTTCGAAAATGTGTCTTTTAATCGAGGTGTCACGTGCAATGAGAGCTTCTTTTTGTGAACCTTAAACGGAGGAAAATAAAAAACACAAAGAATCGACTTCACATCAGTGGATAAAAAAAAGAAACCAAGTCAGTGTAACTCAAAACGCCTCATGTTCACAATAACAGACTCCTTCCCTTTTTTCTCCAGGCCATCTTTTGGTATGAATTGAATAAATCAGGAAATTTTAGTAAAATGGGCACTTTGATATGTTTGAGTTAAAAACCCCTCATTTTCATATGACGCTTACGGTGTGTGTTACATGGAGGGACATTGTGGAATGTGAGCTACGGACTCTTCCCGTGGTATTAAGCTGCTTTTTCTTTCCGTTGTTAGGTTTCATTTTTTTTTAGATTTATTCCTTTCAATAAAATATCCGAATGTGAATATTACTGTATGGGGTCACTGGATAGTCAAAGATGATTAATTTCCATTCGTCATACTTCCATATTGTGCTTATACAGACAGTGTACTGTGGTCCTTCACTTTACAAGGCAGCCGCTCTGATCACTTCTTTTATCGGATACACACACACACACACACACACACACACATATATATATATATATATAGACTATTTGGCATCAGCTTGATCATTCTGCTTATCTCACAAATTCAAGATCCCACTTTTGGTAAAAACTGCTTAATATTGCATGCACTTTAAGGACAAATTCAGGTTGTGAAGTAAAGCATGAATCTGTCAGAGATTTTAGCTGTTTGTAAATAAAAGTGGTCATAGCAGTTTTCTTTTGCCCTTTCCGTCTGTTGAAGCCTATAAATACTGGACATTAGCACCATGCTTGTAATGATAATTTCACAATGGCCTTTCTTTGAGTTGTGCCTGAAGCAGTTTACGTGTTTGTTAATATAACTATATTTTATTCACTGAGGCCGGCACCGTTTTATTTCTTTGGTTTCATCAAAAAAAAAAAAAAAACTTGTAATTTTTTTGTTTGTTTTTTGTTCACTAATCAAAGTTCTTGTAAAGGAAAATGGTGAGAATTGTGCTGTCTAATTTTTGATATGAATATTTGTACATGAGAATATAGTTAGAATATACAGAGACACTGGACTATTATTGATAACAGAGCTCAAAGGTTTGGCTTGGTTTCTGTTCTTTGTCCTATACAAGTAGCTCCGTATATTGTTCAGTCAAAATGACGCTAGACTTTCAGATTGTATACTTGCTGGAGTGTTGAACCACAGACTTCTTTTATTATCTGTACGTCAATCTTTAACAGTTCATCAGCTCCTAATAAGCAAAAGTAACAAAGTATGAATCTGCGAATTGAGTGGAATTTTTTTTGAGTCTGATGCCAGGATGGAGGTCTTTTTAAAATCCATGTTCATTATGATCATTGAACAGGATGCACAAATGTTCCATTCGAAACCGAATGGAAAGATAACTGCTTGGTGCTTGATTTCTAACACCACTTTTAGCCTTGTAGTTTTTCATTGTGGCGTAACGGTTAATTTTTATGAAATCATAAACTATAGGATTATTTAAAAAAAAAAAACAAAAAAAAAAAAAACCACCTGAAAGGACAAAGATTATGTTTAGAGTGCCCCATGCAGTGAAACATACCAATAGGAATATTTTGCCATGGGTTGGGGGTTTCGAATCTGTTTATTGTGATGGATTGAATGCATCCTTGTTGTTTAGATGTATTTCTTCCTCTTGGAGCTGTAATTTGTACTAATGTCATATTCCTACAGGGCGGGAAAAACTTCTCCTTACACAGAGGAACTCAAAGACCTTCAGTTCCTGATTGATTAGCAATGGAACGCTGTTTTTTTTTACATGTTGACCAGTAAAATTTGGATTTAACCACATTTATCCAGTGTGCCCCCGAGGTCCAATGGCTCCCCTAGATTTTTGAACCTTTTACAATTTCATGAACTTTATGAAATTTAGTGCAAAATGTTTCTAATATGCAGTACGGCCTTTTGTGTGGTCGAACTGAAGCCTTGTGGACACGTGGTTTCCTGAAAAGTAAAAGGAGGTGCTGCTGGGGTGCTAGAGAATGCGTTGCCTGGGGGCTTCAGAACAATGAGGAATCCTACAGTTTGTGTGGATTTTGCATTAATAGAAAGATGTATTTAGTTAGAATAAAAATGGACTTTCTTAAAGAACTTAGTCGCCATTTCCTGTGCAGGTCAAAAACAAAATAAAATCTGTTGGACGAAAAACACACCTTTCAACACTGTACGTCATTTGCATTTCTCAAGACCCCTTAGCAAAAAGAAGTATGCTTGAACTTAATTTTATTAAGTATGCTTGAGTATAGCAAGTATACTATGGACCATGTACTTGTAGCGTACTAGAAATTGTACTAATTTATCACTTCTTCGGACTAACTTGGAACATTTTAAGTTTATAAAAGTATACTTTATAAGGTCATTTTAAGTTTACAAAAGTACACTGTCAAGTACACTCATCTATATACTACTAGTGTACTAAGTATATACTTATAGTCCACATTTTTAGTTTATTAACGTACACTTTATAAGGTCATTTTAAGTTTACAAAGGTACACTTTCAAGTATACAACAAGTATACTCATTTATATACTACTAGTGTACTAAGTATATACTTCTAGTCCACATTTTAGTTTATTAACGTACACTTTATAAGGTAATTTTAAGTTTACAAAAGTACACTTTCAAGTATACAACAAGTATACTCATTTATATACTACTAGTGTACTAAGTATATACTTATAGTCCACATTTTTAGTTTATTAACGTACACTTTATAAGGTCATTTTAAGTTTACAAAGGTACACTTTCAAGTATACAACAAGTATACTCATTTATATACTACTAGTGTACTAAGTATATACTTATAGTCCACATTTTAGTTTATTAAAGTATACTTTACAAGGTCATTTTAAGTTTACAAAAGTACACTTTCAAGTACACTACCTCAGTTTTAGTACAAAATAAGTATACTTGTAGTACAAGTATAAGCTTTGTGTTAAAGTACAAGTGTAAGTCTAAGTATGAATGTACGTAGACTATTCTTTATACTTTTCAATATAAGCTAAGTATACTTCACTATACTTTTCTTAAGTACAGTACATAAAATATAGTATATAAAAAGTACACTTCAAGTATACTGCCTCAGTTTTAGTATAAGTATACTTGAATAAACTACTTTTTGCTAAGGGGAGTGTTGGTTTTCGTTTCCTTGTGAACTTGTTTCATGTGTTGATTGACGCTATTTAAACACATCGGTGTTGTATGTGCTGGCAGGAATCCTACTTTGGTCCCGCCGCACCAAAAACCACTTCATGACACCTGGGGTTACTGGGAATCCCCCAATGTATGGTTGGTAGTGGTTAGGCTTTACCTAAAGCTGCGGATGTGGTTGTGGTACACCGAGTTCCCCTTGTCTTTTTGATTATTCAAAGAATTTAACAACTATTCAAGTAACACCCAAATTAACCCTTAATGGCAAACATGGACAAAAAGCTCATCGTTTAATATTTGACCATGTACAGGTTGTTCAAAGCACATTAAAATGTCTGGAAAGCATTATTTATAATGCTAGAATTCTGCTCTCAGAAAGATGACAATTAATCACACAGACTTTAAAAGATGATTAAAATGACTATTTATTATTACACGTCAAATCTTGAAACCACAACAGATTAGTATCCATTTCAATGTATAGAATTTGGATTTATTATATTTGATCTTGTTTGAGTTTGTGGCAGAAGTAGCATTAGTGACGGATGAATGTGGATGCAGGAGAAAGAGTTTAATTCTTTGAAGTGTATTAATATTACAGGAAAAAAGCAATCAGTTAACATATATAACTTTAAAAGCAGCAATTTCCTTTGGTGTTGTCTAGTTGAGCGGTTCTCAAGTACCCCTTTCTCTAACTTTTGTCTGACTAACACATTTGGGTCGGAATTCTGTGAAAAAACAACTATAGAGCATAATGATGGAATGGATGAGTGATAACACACGGTAGGGCAGTGGTTCCCAACCTTTTTTGGATCGTGACCCCATTTTTTTCAAGAATTTCTGGCGACTCCAAAGACATTTTTTTTTTCTAGAATTAGTTCTTGATCATGTTTCAGCTCAGATTTACAGCATTTTAGTTTAACTAGATTCACAAAGTGAAAGAATAAAAATGCAGTTGTTTAAGATTGTGTTGTTTTATTTTTTATTTTTTTTTAAAGAATAATTCATTTCAAATTTAAATTTTTTTGTTTTTCAGAAATTTCAGGTGACCCCATTTAAAATACAGGCGACCCCACATGGGATCCCGACCCCAAGGTTGAAAAACTCTGATTTAGTGGCTACTGAATAGATTTTTTTCTGTAGTTTTTAACTTTTTATAATTTCCGGCCATCAAACGCCTGGGGTGGGACCAACACTGACACTGTATTTGTGAATTTTCCACACTCTGTCTTTCAAGTACCCCCTGTAGTGCCATCACGTACATGTACCCCTATTTGAGAAAAAAAGTATCACACTATCCCACCTCAAAGACAAGACAAGAATGAAAGAAAGGAAGAAAAAAGGAGAGGGTAAACAATGGCATATTTTAGTTTTAACATAAAACGAAGTACCATTCCTCCATGCTGTAATCTAACGTAACTTTGTTGATCATGTGAGGCAAAACCTCAGAATTACCACATTACACAGTGACTTCATGCACATGTCATCAGTTATCTGATGTGTTGCAATAAAAAAGAAATATGCAAGAGAAAATGGCCACTTTTGCCTTTTCTACACTGATTTAGTCAAACCTGATGATATGTCACAATGTTTCTATTCCAATGGCGTGCAACATTAACACATCACCCACTTCAGCACGGCAGACCCGGCCCACTTTACGCACATGGATCAGTTTTTGATTGAGAAACACTTTTCCTGTTTCCACTGAATGTGGTCACTTTGAAAAATGTACACTAAAAAACTGCAATACTGAGAACAGAATGTGTAAAGCCAAACATCATAGGTATAGAAAAATACTATAAAAATACACAGGTTTGAGATTCACATTTATTCAATAGATCCTTTATGAATAAAATGATTTAAACCACCTTTAAACAGAGGTGTAAACAGTATTGATACATTCTACTCAAGCAGAAGTACTGTTACTTGATTGAACTTGTACTCAAGTACAAGGAAGTCATACATAAAATACTCAAGTACAAGTAAAAAGTAGCTCAAAGTAAATAGTTCTCAAAGTAATAGTTACTAGTTACTTTCATCCCCTCATTTATTGTAAATAAATCTTGCCACGGTTCCCTTGCATACAGTAAATCTCATGTATAAACTTAAAAAGGAAGAGACCAAATCTTGCACAATTGGAACTTAATTTATTTTCCACAAATGCATCTGTATAAAATAACTCAATAGCTAAATGTATGAACTCTAAAACTAAAAAAATAACCGCTATTCAATGCTGTGTTGTTTGGTCATTTCATTTTTTGTAGTTTCATCATGTTTGTTGATCATTTAAAAAAAAAATAAAAAATAGTTTACTCATTAACGGATGGGTGTAGAAATGTAACGCATTACTTTACTTCTCTTAAAACATACTTAAGTACAAGTAAAAATTACAAAAGTACAATTCCCCATAAAAGCAACTCAATTACAGTGACGTGAGTATTTGTAATCCATTACTTTCACATCTGCCTTTAAAGGTGCAGTCCGCGACTCTCAGATCCCTCCCTCCCCCTTGCCTCCAAACTTTCCAAAGTCCCTCCCTCAGAGGAGCTAACAAGCTAACGTTAGCCAGATAGCAACGTCATAGTAATATAACATGCTCTGTTAAAAGCATATTACTGCAGCGCTTCTCTCTCTCTATGTGCACACCTCTATGTGCACACACCTCTGCAGCACCAACAACACAGTGTCACTTACAGCAGCCACACGGAGGCTGCTGCGCGCACACGAACAACACATGCACTACAGAGTTCTAGTGTAACAATTACAAATCAAACATAATGTAAATCAAGCAGCAGTAATTACCTTTCAAGCAGAAAAGTCACCAATTCCATCTTCTACTCCTCCAGACCATACACTGTATAAAAGATGGCCCTCTAGCTCCGGGAAAGGGGCGGGGCCTGTGAGCAACAGCTGTCAGACAGTCCATCAAACACAATCCTGGCTCTGATTGGTTCTTTTTGCTCGGTCGCAGTGCATTCTGGCAATTTGCCAAAGGCTGTCCTTACATAGTGACAGCTATAGCAAATATGACAAAAAGTCACTTTTATAAGAGTTGCAGACTGCACCTTTAAATTACTTTTGTTGTTGAATTATCAGATCATCTTGAGGTCTGTTGAAAAACTAAGAATTATGACAGAGAAATATTCCTGTTTTCTTGTTTTTGCTGTTTTTAAAAAAGAAAAAAAAGAACAGAAAGAAATAGTCATCTTTTCACATTTTACCTTTCCTCCACAAAGTTCTCCACCTTCTCCTCAGTGGTCTGTAGAGGGCAGTAGAAAACAAAATGGTGAACTGTGTCAAAGTTTTCATGACCTCAGACCTTCAATAATTCTCCCGCGTGTCTGACACATTTATCTGAAGCAGTGAAAAGGTGAAAATGATGTTTCCCATGAAACAGTAAGTTTTATTAATATGTTTACATGAAAATAATCCATGTCCCATCATGCCAGTGCACTGAGCAGACATGTCAAGACATCGACCGTGCATGACCTGAGAAATAATGCACATTTGACAAAGGAGGAAATTCTGGGAAATTCAGTGGCCTCACAAGCGTCACGTCATTTCCCCCTGTGACACATGCGTGGTTTCTGTCTTCAAAAAAGTTTTTAAGGAGCGTGATTATGACGAGTTCACACAATTGGCCGGTGGCGCTCGAGAGGAGAATGAATGGTCATGTAAAGAATATGCCTTTTCAACTGTTTCTGGAGGCCACAACAAGTAAGTATATATTATGATCATTACAAATGAACAATTACACTTAATAGATTTAGAATTTTAAATGAAATGATGAGTTTTCTGCATCTTTTGATGAATTGATAAACAACTAGGCTGTAATTCTGGTTATTTGAGCTATTAAAGCTGCCGTTTTCACACGTGCAGGATATCTAGTAGAGAATGTGCTTCACCCCGTCTTTCTTTGGACTTCGGTTGTGGTTTGACTGAAGTTCCCCTCAGGAAGGGTTGATGTGTGGAAACCAACACTGACCAGTTCCTTTCCTTTACAGCGTTCATTTCTCTCTCGCTGCTCATGGCTGTCGATTCTACAAAAACTGTGGCAGTGAGAAGAAACCAAGCGTGTGGGAACGCTCTGCAGCAGACGTTGAAGATCACAAAGCTGCTACAGAAGGAGTCCATTGATCTAACAAACATATATGTGAGTGAAGGGCAGGGTTGGGGTCAATTAATTACAATTGTAATTTATACAATTTATTTAAAAGTTTTTTTTTAATGTAATACTGTTGTAATCATAATTGTATTGTAATTGTGTTCAGGTAATTGACTTTGTAATTATAATTGGCATTAAAATTCCTTAAAAACGGTCATTTACAATGCAATACATGGCTTACACATACGCAGTTAACTATTATTAAAATATGGTTTTATATCAACTTTTCCCACTACCTGTCACTTCTCCTGAAGATCATTTTACCATTTAAAAAAATATATAAATTTAGGTTTATACTGACAGAAAAAAGGCTCAGACACACACATAAAAGTTATTAATACCAATATTTTCATTGATTAGGAAGCCTAACTCGATGACCAATAGATGAGAAATAAATTAAATATTTTTTTAGTGTATTTTACAGCTGATTTAAGACAAAAACTGACCAGTTGTCTGAAGAGATGGTAACTGAAAGCTAAGACAAGAGGAAGTATAAGTGAGTTATGAGATTATTTATTCAAAGCTCAGTAATTGTGATTAAAAATAATAATTTAATTTAGTAATTGAGAACGTATTTGTAATTGACTTTCAGGGGAAAATAATAATTGTAATTGTAAAAAAAATGCCAGTCACCTTCATTTGAATTGAGTTGTAATTTTGTAATTGAACATGGTAATTGAAAACATAATTGTAATATGTAACTTCTCCACTTGTCACCAGACTGGCTGAACTGATTACGCAACACAAAATAAGCACAATAAGCACAAATATAACATCACATTGCACCATCACCTTTAAACATTCAACTGTTCCCCAATCCTTCCATTTTTCTACCCTGACTCCCTCTTCCCTGTTCCCTTCCCCCTCACCCAGGTAATAACACTGCCCTCTCTTTTTAGATTCTCCCTGTAATACAGTATTTCTGGTGATGGTCACAATTATGCAACAAAATACATGTATTTATTTAAATGCAACAACAAAACATGCATTGTTGTCGTGAAAAGATTGAGATGAAGGTGTAAAGTTGCACAAAGTGGATTTGTGTGGATAGTTTTTAGCCATTTTTGTCTCTAATTAGGCTTTTTTTTTTTGTTTTGCAGAAAGCTTCCCAAGGTGAAATATCTGAGCTCTTCTGCACAGGGGTGGTCAACGACATCCCAGATCCCAACATTATAGGGCTGGAGACCTCAGAAAGGTTACAGGACGCCTACATGAAGCTCCAAGCCTTCTTCCCACATTTTGCACGCGTCTACGAGCAGCAAACGGACCTCCAGCCACCTTCCAGCCCACTGCTGTCCGCCCTCACCAGGGTCAGCATACGCAGCAGAGACTTGGCTTTCCCCATGAGGAGCTTTTATCAGAACCTCTTCCCAAACCTGCCACCGCTGGAACCAGAGGTTGGATCCACAGAACTACCTCCACCTCAAAACGTCTTCCAGCAGAAGGTCTACGGCTGCGTGGTGCTGAAGACCTACAAGGAGTTTCTGTCAAATGTGAGCAGAGAGCTGAGGACTATGAAGGGCAAAGTGTGCAGGAGGAGGAGGAGGATGATGCAGATAAATGCGATGGTCAGTCTCTAGAAGCACTTTACTGACAGACAGCAGGATGATGATCAAGGTGTCAGGTACACCAGAGGAAAGACATATATTTATGATATTTAATATTTATTTATAATATGTTCACAGTCAGTCATATGTTTTCATGTAAAAGTCTGTTATGTGAGAGCCTGTGTGTGTTGCCGGGGTAAATATATTTTCTATTGTACACAGTTATTAAAAACTTTTCTGCTCTACTTTATTGAATTATTGCTTTTATTCATTTGATCTGTGACTCTATAGAACAGGGGCCACCAACATTTATCAAACTGTGAGCTACTTCATAGGTACTGAATAGTCTGAAGGGCTATGGTTAAGGGACTTTAAGGGACTTCTTATATACGAGAATTGAGGGTAAGATAATAAGGAAGGCGAGCAGTAATTTCAAAACTTAACACTTTATTTCTCCTAATTTATGCAATTGTTTCATTTCCATTACATTTCATCAAAAACGTCCATCTTCCATTTTAACAGCTACTAACAAACAACTTTTAACTAATCGTATAACATGTAACATTTGCAAAATGGAACAATTTTTTAAGTTATATTTTACAAAAACCCACCTTGCGTTTTTAAAAATACATTTCACGTACAAAACTGCCAAACTTAAAAACATTGGTCACAATGTTTCAGTGAAAAATAAACATATACTGTAACTATGGTAATTTAATACTAAAACTCTACTCAATAATAACTACATCACATCTGTATTTATCTTTGTGAGTTTAAATCCTGGAAAGTAAATCATATTTTAGATGGAGCTCATCGGTGACTGGAGCTCCTGAGGGCACCTCACATGGTCCGTGCGGGCTACATAGTGCCCATGGGCAACATGTTGGTGACCCCTGCTCTAGAAAAAATAGTTTACACTTTATATGCCAAACAAGGGTTCCTTAAAACAAAAGTTTCTCAAATGCTGTCCACAGAGGTTAAATAAAAAATCAGGAAGCTGCTGAGACGCTGACAGTGTGATATCAGCTCACAGTGACGCATGTCTTTGGCACAAGGCTGCATCTGATAGGAAAGATTTCATGAAACTGACGGGCCCGTCTCGTCAGTCACAAGGTTGTTGTGTGTTTAGGAGTCAGAAGACTGTACTGGCTCGTAAAGCACCGTTTGCACACTTGTTTTCTTCCCATAGACAGAGATGGAGCTGCATTTAGGGTGGACTATAGGGAAAACCCCTGGAAAAATCCAGTTTTTAGTTCTGCATTCAAATTTGTCATCAGTAGAGCCCTAAATCACACGAAAAATTGATACTTTTTTTTTCTCCTCTGAACAAAACAAGAAGAATTGATGAAAGTGAAAGTTGCAGAGGATGCATTTTGTGCGATAAATCCAGTTCTCCAACACAGAGGGAACCTCAGGTCAAGTTCTTATATTTTCACTACCTCGTTCATCCACTTCACTATGCAGTGTAACCTGATAAATATGTTCATTTCTCCCTTCCATATTTGTTTGCTGAATATCTGCTGCATACATATTTTCTTTGTTGTTTATTAAATAATACTAGTACAGTGCCTGTCAGAAGTATGTATTTATATAGTGGGAGCTTAAGTAGAGTTGTCAATTAAGGGCAAACGCGTATGTGTTTGAAGGTTGGATATACAAAGAGGTGTATATACTCTGTACTCTCGAGTGTTATAAAACGTAAAGTAAAATAGCATAATATGCGATTTCCCTGGTTTAATCCTATGCGACATGCGCATGATAAATTGATAATTAAAGTACACCAATGTTTGCTGGACTTAAAGGTGCAGTCTGCACCTCTTATAAGAGCGGCTTTTTGTCATATTTGCTAAAGCTGTCACTGTGTAAAGACAGCTTTACATGAAACTAGTTTGTGTGAAAAAAAAAAAAAAAAAACAGTCCCCCCTGCTGCTCCTGCTGTCTTTGGCAGATTGCCAGAATGCACCATGACCGAGCAAAAAGAACCACAGTGTCACTTTCAGCAGCCTCCGTGTGGCTGCTGTAAGTGACACTGCGTTGTTCTGTTGCTGAGGTGTGTGCACATAGATAGACAGAAGCGCTGCAGTAATATGCTTTTTACAGTGCACTTTTTACAGTGCGGAAGTACCACGACACGATCAAAATTGGGAGCCGTAATCTCAAAATAAAATGAAAATAAATGTTTTGCAACCCCAAATAAATCCATAATTATGGATGCACATTATGTGCAAGCTGGTAAAAAGGTTTCAGCTCAATCAGACACCGCGTCGGGGAAATATGTGCTCCGTACGCACACACGCACGCACTCAGACGTTCCTTGCTTTTATAGAGAGATTTGCATTGTATTGGTTATTTGTTTTCATAATGGGAAAGCTAAGTAATGCACATTACATTTTCAAATACTGTATTGATACTTAAAAGCAAGATTGTAGATTATATTTATTGCTCAATCATTGCTTGAAAGCTGGTCACTGGTGCTGCTGCGTCAGGTGTTTTTTTTTTTCCCTCCTCAGTTGCAGAGAAGTGTGTTGTTGCCATGTGGAGCAAGCTAGCTAGATGAGTTAGCTTAGCTCATCGTAGCGAAACACAATTTGAATGACACAACAAGAGTGCAGTGTTAATTATGACAGCAATTTTGATTTAGTTTTAGATAAAGTCATTTGACTAAAATGCAACTATGGTTTAGTCAAAATTTCACTATTAGAACTATTTCAGTTTTTGCTAACTAAATTACATTAAGATTTTAGACTAAGACTAAATGTGTTACTGATGACTAAATTAAAGCATATTGGTAATTGGCCTTTGGGAAGCAGCCTGAGGCCGATTGTTCCTTCAAAATAAGAGCCACTGTCAGCTGTTAAACATGTGGAGGGTGAGTTTCGTTACTGTGAACTTCGACAGAAAATTATCGCACATGCATAGTTGAATTGTCAATTTTGTCTGTTCGTGAATGTGAAAGTATTACGTCATAAATCATAAGATGAGAAAAAAAAAAAAAAACAAAAAAAAACTTTAAGTTGGAATACATGTTTTGACCATGGGAGGGCAGTATAAGACAGACTAGGTGATGTGGTCCATATGATGTAATCTGAATAAAGTCTACTCCTGACACTTTTAATATTGGCTGTTATATATTATTATAGTTCATTATAGATATCCAACCCTGGTTATATTTTCAGTTGTCTTTGTTGAATTAATATAACACGTTCTATCCCAGTGCAATACTTTTACATAAGAGGTATTCAGTCATTTCAGACAATTTGTAACTGTGCAATACACTTATTCTCGTTGTTGTCACTGTTTATTTATTGATTATTTATCATCTTTGTGGCTCCTTTTTATTTGTCTCTATATCTTCTGCCACAAGATTGTCTTTATACCTTATGTATGACAATAAAAGCATTCTATTCTATTCTATGCTATTCTATATAGACTCACTGAGGAATGTTGTTGCTGTGCAGCTGTGCAGGTAGATTTTGTAAAATAATTACAGTATAATAATAACTTTTGAAAGATAGCCTTCTAATAGATGATCTACAGTTTTATAAATAAAGCAAATAAAAAAATCACAATTATATATACTGTATATATATACTGTATATATATATATATATATATATTAAAAAAAATCCTAATTTACAGTACTTTTTTGATTATTGTAAGAAGATGAGGAAAACCAATTATATCTGTTCATTTCAGCATGGATCGCCACAAAACATTAGATTAAATGCTGGGTTGGCCTGGATTATGGCTAAATTCAACATGTTTGTGTCAGGTTCTGTTTAGTTTTCGTTCACTTTAGCCCTCGTGGTCGTCTTTTTGTTTTTCTACAAGTCTTTGTTGGTTCTATTTAGTTTCCATTCTAGTTCTTGTTTCATGTGTAAACTCTTGTATGGAAAGCCGATTGAGCATATATTAGATATCTTTGATATCAAAACTCAGTTACCTATACTAGTGAGGTCTTTGACTGCACTGGTTTACTAGTAGAACACTAAAACATGTACCTGTACTAGTATACTAGTAGAGAGGAAACATCCCTCCATGTTGACTAGTAAGGTGCTAAATATCCACTAGTTAACTAGTAACATGTATTTTGTGTTTACTAGTTAACTAGTAAACAACTAGTGTACAACTAGTATGACTCGTGAAAACAATGCAAGTGCAACTAGTGGACATATGTTATCTTACTAGTTAACTAGTGAACATTTAGAGCCTCATTTGTTCACTAGTATGACTCATAAAGCCATTTCTAGTATAACTAGTGAACCTTTTTGCTTTTACTAGTTAACTATCCATCCATCCATTTTCATACCCGCTTATTCCCGTTTAACAGGGTCACGGGGGTCTGCTGGTGCCAATATCCGGCTCTCATAGGGCGCTTGGCGGGGGTACACCCTGGACAGGGTGCCAGTCCATCACAGGGCAACACAGACACAGACAACCATTCACTCTCATTCACTCCTATGGCCAATCAACCTTAAAGTCATGTTTTTGGATTGTGGGAGGAAGCCAGAGTACCCGGAGGAAACCCACGCAGCACGGGGAGAACATGCAAACTCCACACAGAAAGGACCCAAGTCCACCCCAGGGCTTGAACCCAGGACCTTCCGTGGGGCGGACGTGCTAACCACTAATCCACCGTGCGCCCTACTAGTTAACTAGTAAGGTTAAAAATAGTCAAACTAGTTAAACTAGTGGACATCTTGGCTGTAAATAGTTAACTAGTAAACATTTTGAGGCTCACTAGTTAACTAGTAAACACAAAATACATGTTACTAGTTAACTAGTGGATATTTAGCATTTTACTAGTTAACATGTAGGGATGTTTCCTCTCTACTAGTTTACTAGTACATGTCTCAGTGTTATACTAGTAAACTAGTGCAGTCAAAGACCTCACTAGTATAAGCTTTGACATCAAAGATATCTAATTTATGCTCAAACAGCTTTCCAGGTATTCCTGTTTGTGTCTCCTCCTCCCAGTGATGTCATGTGTTTGGGCTGTTTTACATCCAGGTGTGGGCTGTTACCAATCAAGCTCGGACACAGAATGGCTGCTGGTTCATTGTCATTCTGTTTGTGTGCTGCTGTGTTTTGTCTCCTGCTCTCCTCAGGTTTTTGTTTGTTTCTGTCATTAAACCTGGGCTGTTTCTATGAACCGTATGCCAGCCTCATTCTCTCTCTGTGCTTGGGTCCTACACCACACCAGCTCCAAAACGTGACAGTTTAAAGGATTAAATGTGTGTTTGTTTCAGAATGAACTATCAACTCATCTCAGGAGTGGGTGAAAAATAAGGATGTATGGAACTAATATTTAAACAGTGACAGAAGACAAGAAAGGAAATATTCTTCATACTTGACACAGAAGATTCTGGGCTGATGAAAAGTTAAACTCCCTTCCTCCGTCCTGGGTAAGTTTGGATCTTAACTTTGCATTTGAGATGATCACAATTTCCTCAGCATTAAATATGGAGATAAAGGAATTATAGGATAGCTAAAAGTAATTTCTTTAGGAAGTGTTTTTCACACTTTTTACTACAATGTGTTTCTACCTCCAAATGGCTGTATAAAAAGGCAATTGTAAATGATTAAAAACAACTTTAATACAGGTAATTAGTTATATTTTCTATTACTTTCCAGTTTGTTTGACTAAAAATCAGAAAGAGAACTCAAGTCTGTCACACTGGAGTCAGTTATTGTGCAAAATGCATGCATCAATTGTCATATTTGTGAAGAAAGACAAAGACTCTAAAATTAAACATTTATTTCCCTGAAAATTTGACAGGTTTTAATAGTAGAACCATTTTGAGAATGACACAAACGTTCATGTCATTTTCCGGTGACTTGCAAAAAACATAGTATATTTGTCATTATTGCATACAACTTCTTCAATACATCCAGAGTGTTTACATTTGCATAGCGAGTCATTGATAAGGTAAATTAGGTGCCATTTCAGTGCAATCAGAAAGCTTAATTATTGCTCATCATTCCAATGATGTAGTGTTAAAAAAAAAAAACAAAACTCACTTGCATAGAGTCGTGGCCATGTTCAAGAAACGAATGTTCATTTTTGCTTCGATGTCAAAGCCTTTGAGCAACTGCAAAAGAGTTTAATAATCGATCATGAATCTGTTACTTAATAAAACGGCAGCTAAAATGCTTCTTCTGAGCATTCCTGCACCAACCTTAAAAAAATGCTCGAACGTGATGCCTTCGTAGAACTCATCAGGTTCCTGAGCAGTTACAAACAAGCAGGTATTGTAAACTACGAGTAGTACAGTAGTATGAAGAAAGTGTCTTTGTACGGTTGCCGTACGGACAACCCCCGGTGCTACTGGTACGTTTACTGAAGTACAATTACGTAGCGTCTTAGGGTTAGTTTATAATCCTATATCGCAACAATTTTTAGGGTTAGGTTTAGTCTTAGTCATGTGACCTAAACTGGCCAATGACTGAGCTATTACATGACCTAAACTGGCCAATGAGGGGGCACTGCATACTGATAGAATGTCGGTATATTGATACGGCAACCGTACTAATAGCCACTGCCTGGTATATACACCAAGCTGAATGGTGATGACTGACTTACCATGTGACCCATTGAAATACTGGCCACTTCCAGCATGGCTGCATCAGCGATGCACTTTGCCGTTTCCTTTTCCAGCGCTCCACTGCGGGACAGCAGCTCCTCCACCACCTGCACAAGTAGCGTTGCGTAAATAAACCAGTGCAGCAGCTGCAGTGATTGATTGCCATGCGTAACATTCATTGATCAGAAGTTGTATCTTCTTCCCGTACCCCTTCAGACATTTAGCCTGAAGCCATGTACCCCATACATTGCACACTTAAAAGAAATATACAATGTAGCCCTACAGTGGCATGTTTTTATTCTTTGTCTCAAACTTCATGAAAGAATCAACAAAACAAAAACATTGAATACATGCGTTATAATCACTATGAAAAACAAACATGAAATAGGTTTAAAACAAATTGTACATATGTATCCTTCAGCTAAGTGGCAGGATGTAGCATTGACCCTCCTTTTTCTTCACTTACCCCCTATGACAACTTGCGTGTCCCGGCAGTACCCGTACCCCACTTTAAGAACCTAGGTTTTATCCTATATGTGATTATTATTTTTTTTTTTAGAAATGCATATAAAATATATAATAGAAAATGCTGAAATTGTAATGAGGCATTATAAACCTGTTTTAAAAGGTTTTTTAATAATATATTGCTATTAAGTATAAGAATAACAATTTTACCTGGGACAGCAATAATATATATGTATTTAATAGTATAAACAATAAATAAGCAATAAACATAATAAAAGGTATATATCGTGATGGAGTATATTATGAATTTAAATACTGCCACGTTACATTTTGTGTTATTTAAAATTCAGCTGATGAAATTTGTATAGTAGTGTCTCTTAAATTGTTAAATGATGTTATGTACATGCATATGTATGTATATAGGTTTGATGTGCATGTATAAAACATAGTATTGTAAAATAGTGGCATTAGTTTCCTAATTATTTTTTGTGATATTTAGAGAGCCGTGTTTTGCTTGTTGTGATGGGCTAAGTGTGTATAACTTGCTTCAACCTACACCATTTCAAATGATAAGTTGGACAATTGAGTGTTCTGTTTTTTTTTTTTTTTTTTCATTTTCTTAAAAAACTTCCCAAATAAATAAATTTTAAAAAAAAACATTCTTACATGTCTGTATTCTTCCAGAGTTATGGTCCCATCGTTGTCTGTGTCATGCATATTAAATAAAACTGAGGAGAAAAAGCACACAGTGATCACATTATACCCACCACATGTTTGACCATAGATCTAAAACATGTGATCGCGTGTTCCTGCTTTAAGACACACATCTCAGCTTCTCCCTCCTGACGTGTTCTCGCTGCTCCTCAGTCATGTGCAGAGATGGAGGCCTGAAATGTGACATGACCACCAGGAAGTCCTTGAAACTGATCTCCTGGACAGTCCCCTGCACCGTCCTCTCACCGTTCTGATGGAAGTTTCTGAGACAAAAAAATCATATAAAACAGCAGGTTCTATATCGTTGTTAAAAATGTGTACACATGAAAAAACTAATCTAAATGTAAATGTTTAAAATTTTGATGTACATTCAATATTTACATTTAACATTCAACATTTACATTTAACATTCAACATTTACATTTAGATTTGCATTTAAAACTTGGATTTACATTTAACATTCAGATATTTACATTCAACATTCAACATTGACATTTAAATTTACATTTAACATTTACATTTAAATTTAACATTTAGATCTAACTTTTACATGTAGAGTTGATACGGGACATGCTGTTTTACATTAATTTGTCTCAAATGAAAGAAAAATAATCTAAATGTAAGGACAATGAACTAAATGTTCAAAATATGTCAGCTATGAAACTGTTTATACATTCGGTACCCCATACTGATCGGGACTTGTGAACAAAAAGAAGCAACTATCTTGATATATCTTACTTCCTTACCTTGTGTCAAAAAAAGCCTCGATGATTTGTGCGCGGATGGGATTACACGCAAGATCT
Organism: Gouania willdenowi; assembly: GCF_900634775.1. Taxonomy (NCBI): domain Eukaryota; kingdom Metazoa; phylum Chordata; class Actinopteri; order Blenniiformes; family Gobiesocidae; genus Gouania; species Gouania willdenowi. The sequence continues at coordinate 21,424,491 of NC_041055.1, forward strand.
GGGATTTCATTGAAGTGCTCTCTCCTGTGCAATACATTAAAGGGTTTTAGGTAGTGACATTTAGATGTAATTACAGTGTAGCAACAACACCATTAACGCTAACATTGGACCTGTTGAACTGGTTTCCTGCTCTAAAGAAAGCAAGGCCATATTTTTGATGGTGGGCCAATCAAACGCTTGAAAACCAACAGTCTAATGCTCACCGTAGAGTTTCCTCGTTGTGGCTCAGCTGTTTAAATCTTTTGCGTAGAACTCCAATCTGCTCAAGCGAAACTGAAAGTAGTAGTAAAGATACATAAGAGGTAATTAAGTATTTGCAGCGTTACCTAAATGTTTTTTAAAGGTTCCACTTTGCATGATCACAGCATTTGTAGAACATGTCTTGCCTTTGGTTTGCCTACATTTCAGTTCCTTTGTTCCTGATTTTCTATCAGTAAAACCTTATAGTCTCCTCTGAACAACCTTTCCCACTAAGGGAAACTTACACTTACACTTTAAATTATTTACGTCAGCTTCAACAAACAAGCTGGCATGTGTTAGAGTTATCAATGAGTTTCATTTGATATTTGTGAATAGCTTTCTCACAATTATTGTCTGTTAATTTTTCCCACGGTCGTATATCTTTATATTTGACCTTTGTTAGCTTTAAGGAAACATAAGTAGAAGCCTTTAGGGTCTACATTAGGGCTGTTAACTACCTTAAACAACAGCAGTCTGAGAACGCTAACCTCCACCAAGCACCAAATATCCTCTATCAGGTATTATCTAGATCAATGATCCTGATCACGGTACCAGGATCATTCACACTTTAAAGGCTTGGAACAAATGTCTAATAATGATACAGTAGACAGACATAGTACAGAAATTTGCAATGAAATTCACAAACCAGTCCTGATGAAACTCGGTGGGATAATTTGTATCGGAAATATTCGATGCAGGTTGATATAATCTGATACTTATCGTTTGATGATATTGGACTAATATCCAATATTTACATCTGATAGGAACACGTCTATTGGATTTACATGAAGACTCTTTTCATATACACTACTTTTATAAAGACAAGGTGATTAAAGTACTGGGGATACGTTTTTAAAGAAAAGTTTGACTTCAGTTCACCTTAACAGGTGAACGCTGACTTTAGATACATACATATAAAGATTTAATTAAGTTAGATAAAGAATACTCTAAATATTGATGTAGGGTATGCATGGTTTTGATTAGAGTTTGTTGTGGTGTTTTTTGCACATTATTAGTTCAATGCTTCTACAGTACTTCACACCTCATTCGTCATCTAAATGTTTCATTTTAACGACGGTTGATTTATGTCTTTACTTTGAACATGTAAATATTGTAATAGAATAATAGTTACCAAAAAAAAATGAAAAAAAAATGAATTACAACAGCAGAAATAGACCGTTGATTTGATCCACAAACTCTTAAACCTCTCAATTTACATGTGCAAAAACATCCCAATTTTGAGCAGCATTTATTGCTAAATAATCACAAGCAAGTCTCATTGATTGATGGCAGTGGTGATCCGTACGGTTGCCGTCTCAATATACCGACGTTCTATCCGTACGCAGCGCCCCTCATTGGCCATTTTAGGTCAGGTAATAGGTCAATCATTGGCCAGTAACTAAGACTAAACCTAACCGTAAATCTAACCCTAAAAATTGTTGCAATACAGGGTTATAACCTAACCGTAAACCTCAACCTAACCCTAACCCTAAGACGCTACGCATGTGTACTTCAGTAAACGTACCAATACCACCGGGGGGTTGTCCGTACGGCAACCGTACGAATAGGCCACATATTTATTAGGAGTGTAAATATTAATCAATATTTTAGTCAAATCAATCTAAAGTATAAGCATCGCTATCCATCACCATTTTGCCTTCCGCTTATATTTTTTTAGCTAAAACACCGAACATTAGTTGGTGAGAAAAAAACGTTTTCTTGAGAATGTTTTTCATGTAAATGCCTTAAAGGTGTGAGATTTGCAAGCAATTTCTGCCACCACCAGGTGGCATATCACTGAGTAAAAGCGACACTTCGGCCATACCCGGTCCTGACCACTGAATGTACAGGTGACAATATTCTCTGCTACATCCCGCAAATGTTTTCGGCGGGCCCATGCAGGCCGGTGTATATTGTCAGCTTTACATGTGTGATGCGTCCATGAGTGAAGATGTTTAAGCAGTTGTTTGTTAGTTGTAAACCTCACGGGTAGTGCACCGTTTATCTGTTTGATGGATATTTGTTACCAGAGATGGAACTGCTCTGCTGTAAATAGGTCTATACTCACCAAACCGGTGGAAAATAGGTACTACAGGTTGGCCGGGCCAGCAATATTTATTAATGTATATATAACTGTATTATCTAATAAAAATCACTCACATTTTTATTTTAGGTATCTAAGACATATTTAAAGGTAGGGTAGGCGATTTTCGAAAGCCAGCGTGATTTTGAATGTAGCCTCCCCGATGGCTCTGAATTGACCCCCCTCGCCCCTCCCCCTCTGTGCTCCGTCTCACTCACATGCATGTGCACAGCTGCTGCAGAAGAGGAGCCCAGCTCATCACTTGAATTGTGTAGAAACTTCATTGTCTCATGTCTTATTCAGCAGTAAGTAAACAATAAACTTTACCATTATATATGTTAAAAAAAATGTGACCAAAAACTCTGTTTTAACTCTGTCAGCGGTGACGCGCTTTCATTGTCAGCTCGCGCATGTGAGGAGTCGAGAACGGGTTCTTTTTTTTCCATTGGTCAAAGTTATTACAGATTTACAGCTGCTACAGTTGACAGATTTTCTTAGTTCCTTTTTCAGGGCACATAAGATCTTAATTTCTGTCAGGACATAAAGAAAATTTCAACCAAAAACTTAAAAAGTGTATCTGGAGAAAATCGCCGACACTAGCTTTAAAAGTTGAAAATTGTACATACTGCACCTTTAAACAGCCAGGCAATACAATTCTCAAAATGTATCAATATTGCATTTTTAGTCTTTAATCAGATTATTGTCTGAGATCAACTGCAGGCCGCTAAATCGAATCAAATCAAAAAAGTATCGTGGCAGACTTTTTGACTGAATTGTTGTTCTGATGATCGTTATCGCAACAGAATTTAAAAGGGTGATATACAGCCCTAATATTTATCTCCTATCTTTATGCACACAGACATGTCTGATCACGTTAATGTGGTGTGTTTGCTCAACACTTTGAAAAGTTAACCCTTAAAACTTTGAGGGGACCTGATTACAGTACAGGATGAAGAGACGGTTCAATGAGACTTCCTGTTGCAGTGCACGGAAACATCCGCAGCGACAGACACACCGACACACCGACACAGACACAGACAATAACACTCACAGCCAGTTCTGTCTGTCAGATCGCTGTGTTCTGGGTGATCGGCTGCAGACATCAGTGCCCCCATCTCTGTCTACAGGATCTGATCCGATCTGATCGGTGATCTCAGTGATCCAATAGGATCTCCTCTGTGTGTGCGTGTGCGCGCGTGTGTGTGTGTGTATGTGTGTGTGTGTGTGTCATCCTCCGCAAACAGAGAAAAAGCGCGTGCCACTTCCGCAACTGCAGTAAACCGTCCTGATGACGACAGAAACCTGACACAACCCAACCCTATGTGTATGTGTGTCAATTATTCATAGTCACCCGAACTCAGCTTTTTTAAAAGCGACACGACTTTGTCTTCACGTTCCACAAATGTATTTAAATGAATCAGGCTGGGATGATGCCAAACGTCAAAAAGAAAAAAAAATCACTTTTCTCAGGTTTCACTTGAAAAAGAGTTTGCATTAATATGTTCATTCTGGTATTTCCCAGCATTGTTAAAAAGTGATCTATAGACTTTTTGTTGGAAATGATAGGGTTGGTAGAAGTAGCTATTAAATAGGATTGGGGACAGATGTGATAAGATAGTTGAATCAAGGGCTCGCGAAAAAAATCCAGTTGGATAAATAACCATAGTTACAAAACCTTTTCAACTCAATAGGAAAAAAAAAGAAAAAGAAAAGAAAACAAGCCATAACAGAGTAGTGTGTGTTGTAGATCAGAATCAGAATCAGAATCAGAATTATATTAACCCCAGGGGGGAATTGCTTTTGTTACAGCCACAAGAGAAAAAAATACAAATAACAGAATAAAAACTATAGTAGCCCGTTTCTGCCTCTGAAAAAAATTTAAAAAATCACCAAGTAAAGTCATAATTATGAGTTAGAAAGTCACAATTATGAGAAACAGTCATACTTTTTAGTTAGTAAAGTCATAATTATGAGAAAGAAAGTCATAAATATGAGATAGGAAGTCATAATTATGAGAAAGAAAGTCATAATTATGAGCTAGTAAAGTCATAATTATGAGATAGAAACATTTTTGGTGCATCCATCTGTACCCATGGCACTGACCAGGAATCTCCACTTGTTCAATAAACCATGCTCTACTTCAGCCACATCAGTTTTATCCTTTCGACTCCAGAGCCTCTTTTTGCTTAGTATCTTTTCAAAGGTGTGTTTACTCAGCATATTTCTATGTGAATTTGCAAACAAAGTATTTCATCATTTGTAAAGCCCAGTCTAAAGTAGTCTTTGAAAGTCTTATCAGCCATCTCTGTGTGTCAGCTCACTGTAAATGTGTTTAAGTATCTCATTTCATAATTATGACTTTTTTTCTCATAATTATGACTTTAGTAACTCATAATTATGATTTTACTAACTCATAATTATGACTTTCTATCTCATAATTATGACTTTCCTTGGTGATTTTTTTTTTTTAGTGGCGGACACAGGCTTCCATAAAAAACGTTTACCAAAGACTAAAGAAAGAATAAATGTTAAATAATTGTATCATGATTCAGGGTCATATTTCTATTGGTCCAAACAATAGATGGAAAAAGCTGTTCACACATTATTAAGGTTTCATTGTCACAGCTATACCATCAGCTCTTCTAGAAACCCTCATTTGCAGAAATGAATATCTGTTCATGAATTTATTATTGCAACATCAGCAACAGGCATCCTTCACACATTTTGGCATCTATCAGGAATAAGTACAGTAAATTATGTTGGGACTCGGGAGGATAAAAAAAACAACTCTACTCATAAATAAAGGTGATGTTTACTTTATGGGCTCTGACAGCCACTCCTTCATGACTGTATCAGTTCAGACATGCTTCGATTACGTTGACATATTAGACCCATTAAAACAACTGCACCATTTTGTACCCAGGGGACACCAGATGTCTAGTAAAATACATGTTGTAACTGTCATATTCATGAACATATGAACTAAAGTATGTAATGCTAACTTATTTTTATGCTTGTTATAGCTTGGTTTATACATTTTTTCAATAACTTTTTTTTGTTTAATAGTGATACTTCAATAATATCAACACTAAGATGAATAAACCATAGGTTTTTAAATTATTGATGTTTACTAAAATTACAAAGGTGTGTAATATTTATATTAACCACAAGGTGTCAGGTTTGATCAATGGTAATACGAACCTTGAACATAAAAAAAAAAAAGATAATTTTTTCACCTCATCTTTTTACATCTGTGTCAAACATCATCCATTTATTGTGTTTGTTGTACGTTAAAGACACGCATCAGTCCAGTCAAAGTGTTTACCCTCTAAGCTTAAGGTTATCCTTTTCTCACCATTCTTTCCTATTAATACATTGTTCTGAAATAAACCCACTGATTAATTCTCACAACATATTTTTTTAATAAACTTTTTTCAGCAGCATCGTCAGTTATCACTGTCATTCTCACTAATGAGTCATCAGACAGCAGCTGGAAAATATCAACATAAATGGTCTCCTTGAGAAAAACAGGCTATTAGAGAATATTCTGAATGCAATTCCACACAATAATAGTTTCATGTGTAACAAAACAAAACAAAACAAAGCCCCCAAAACAAAACAGTATTTATCATAAATATTATTATATCTACCTATCATTACATCTTTTAACTGTGGCCAATAATAGGACATTTATTTGATTCTTTAACACTTCATAATTAAAGGCAGGGTAGGTAATTTTCAAAAGCAAGAAAATTTCAACCAAAAACTTAAAATTCTTGAGAAATTTGCATCTTACCGTGGTTAGGACATTTGGATAAATAGAACCTCAAAGCAACAACTGCAGCCATCTGTGAGTAAAGCTGTGACAGTTAAGATCTGCCTGGCAAACGTGTTAAATAACTGCATAAAAACAGCCACTGCTTTCTGTTCCTAGCAAATCACATTGCATGTGCTAAATCAGTGGTGCCCAACCCTGATCCTCAAGGGCCCCCATCCAGCATGTTTTAGATGTTTCCCTCTTCTAACGCACCTGATTGGAATGAGCAGGATCGTTATCAGGCTTCTGCAGAGCTTGACGATGAGTTAATAATTTGAATCACTCCAATGGTCCATTATTTTTCTTCTTCTTTTTAACAAAAATGGCGGTTCATGGAGCCTCCCAATAGTTCCCGGGAGTGAGCAGTTGACTATTGCACCGCAATGGAGCGAGAGTGGAGTAGACACTTTGTGATGCACTTCTGAACGATAAGACGTTTAAATAATCATATTGGATATTATAATTATCGGCATATCTAAACCTATTAAAGTGTGCATTGAAGCATGTTATTGGATTATTACATTATATGTGTTACCATTATAAACACGTAAATATGATGGTGTGCTGTGTAAATATTGTAAATCAATGCAGTTTTTGACAACAAATTACCAAAAATCCCAGTTTTGTCTCTCGGAATCAATGGATTAGAATCTTCCGAGGAATTATTTGAGTTTACATGAATCACGTGACGGTCAAGCATTTCGAACTTCCGTTGTCGCGTGACGAATGAATACTCTATGAATGATAATGACGAGACGCCCACCATCCTTATTTCCTCTAATTTCCAAATTCATGAGAACATAGTCATGTGATATATCGTTTCAAAGGTAATTCAACATAGAATATGATTATGCCTCGCACGATTTGATCAGTGGCCCGGGGGCCCACCCCCCTTTTTTCTCAGCAATTTCCATTAAAGTCGTTTTCTCATTTATTTGTGAGTCAAATATTGCGACAGTTGGTGGTACCAAATCACTGACACATACCAATATATGAATGGGGCCCATTACTCCGTATACATTTCAAATGACTACTCCTTCATTAATGCTTGTTGAATCAGGCTGTAATTTGACATGGATATTCTATGAGTGGATATCAAGAGCCTTTCTGACACCTTTTTTAGTCTTTGGAATCGAGTCATTTGACTGAATTCTCAGGATTGTGGTATACGTGCTATTCGGCGCAGAGACATTCAGCAGGCCCTGCCGTCGTTCATGAGAACTTGTTTCTCAAACTCTGCCTATTTTACTTCCACAATGAAATCTTCTCCTTCTCTTGGTTTAATTGTTGAATCTTCTCAACAAAAATAATTGTTTGCATTGAAAAATCCCATTTTCCCCAATACTTGACACAGTAGTATAGCTTTCGACAATAAGGTGACATTTTGGGCATTTATAAATTTCATCCATGCAGGAGAATGGGTGAGTCAAAGAGCACATATTCAATCATGTCTGAGTATACAAAACAAAAACATATTTTCTTTTTATTATCACTCTGTCCTTGAAATGATTGCAAACATAAAATTGCCTCGCTTGTTGTGTGCGGCCGGCAACAGTCACTGGAAGTGCTAAATTTGATTGCTGAAAATGGATTTAAATAAAAGTGAAGAGGCAGAGAGGAAATAAGGAGGCGTTCAGATAAAACAGGGTGTACAAGCGTGGCCAAGGAGAGAGGGTTAGGGCATCTCTACCTGCTTTGCATTCTGAGGGAGAAGAAGCTGACAGTGCTGCCTCAGGCTCTCAGACAACAGATGCTCAGAAAGAAGAAACGTCCTGAGGGTGCAGGGACGTGTCTCGCTCCCAACGCCATCTTCTGTCTTTTCACCTGTCTGACCCCCCCCACCCCCCCTTCACCACACATACGCACACTGGAGATTGTCATATTAAAATGATCCTGTGCATAAACAAATCAGGTACGGCTCAATTTTGATGGACTCAGTTATTTGTTTTGCTTTCCTTGGAAAAAAACTATTCACAGGGAATATTTCTTAGCTGTTTCATACCAATGAAAATGGTCGTCCTCAAACAAAACATTTCATTCTGGATATTCACACTCACTTTGTGTGGAAACTTTATAGCTTTAAACAAACATTTTGTTTTCTTCTGTTCTTCAGATTATAGTTCCTTTACTAAATAAAAGTTTCAAATGTTTAAGTGAAACAATCCTAAAATAGTAAATTAAAAACGAAAACAATTAATTTAAAGTTCACTCATGCTCTAATGCACATAAACAAAATGACTCCAAAATCCCATAAAACCACCACAAATACATTCGAAGAACAGATGAAAAAAACAAAACACAAAAATAGAAAAAAATGACAAAATGACTCCAAAAACAAAAAACACAGAAAACATACACATTTACTCCAAAAACACACAACAAACAAACAAAATGGCTCCAAAATCACAGGAAACAACAGCAAACCACACACATTTAAAGAAAAACACCTACTTTTCTTCCTTTTTCAATGCCCAGATTGGTCTTTTTTCTAAATGCTGACATGATAAACACAAATATTCCTCCCTATTCCTATAACATACAGTACATTCCTCAATGTTCTTCTATCTTGTCTTATTGCTATATATATAGGACTAGAACAAATACATGAACTTCTACGATGGTTTAGATCCAGTTTTTATGACGTACACCAGGAAAAATTTATTTTCTAATTCCCATTTACTTGTCTTCCTTCTTCCTGATGCTCACTAGTTCTGGGCTTTCCTCTTTTCAAATTCAGAATTTGATTATTCCCATTTAAAAAATGTAAAAGTATGTTTTATTAATCAGAAGATGTAAAGTGAAAATGTTTCTAAAAACCTGATAAAAATGTAGATTTGGAATTATGGTTAAAGGCAACTTCCAGAAATCGATAATGCATGAGAGTAATGTCATATATTGATTAATAATTGATACCATGTTAAATCAGTTCTCGGCATTGAGTCGTGAGCGCATATTCAGCAATAAAGTGTCACCATCTGGATTATGTTTCATGCTTATTTTCTGTGGTTTTGTGGTGCAGAGTTCACTTTCTTTTTGCAGTAAATTGAATTAGTTGGTCATGAGTTTAAGTCCCAGTGGGTCTTTATTTCTGTTGGGTTTTTATTTGTTTCTGTAATTCATGTTTTACTTATAGTTCAGTAAGATGGTTTGTTTGGAGCAGACACACTGTAGGCAACTGGCAGCTCGGGGGCCACGTGCGGCCCTCAGTCTAAATTTATAATTCAGGAAGTAGGAAGTTCTATGAAGCCCAACGTAATACACAGAAAACAACAGCAAAATGCATAAAATGTCAACTAAAGGACACAAAAATGATTACAAAGACACACTAAACAACCAGTTAAACACACAATGACTATAAAAACAACAACATATACAAAAGAATAGAAGTTGCCCATTTCTGGTTGAAAGCATGAATCATTTTGTCTGTTGGTTATGATCTGTTTCTATGAACAGTATAGAATACCAATGCACTGTGAGAGGGAATATGCAAACTGCACTGAGAAAGACTAAGGCAGTGAGGCTTCATTGCTCACCTCTGGACCAAAAAAGATTGTATATTTAATTTATTCATCTTTCAAAGCAAGCCGCCAGTTATAAAACCAGGACATCCCAAACAGAGAAATCTGTGTCGGGAATAATTACTGTATCTCAGGAGAGGAACATACATCACCATCTGTCCTCTGATTTTGACCATATGAAGAAAAGAAGAAAAAAAAATCAATCAGGATTGTTTTGCAGCTTTGGTGTTTCACTTTGAGGATAAATGACAAAGCTTGTGTTGTTGTTTTATTACTTATTCAGAAGTAAATCATGAATATCACACAAAAGGGTGGAGAGATGTAGATTACTTGTTGTTCGTCCTTGGCTTGTCAAAGGGGGAGGGATCCAGAGGCGTGCACTGATCTTGAGTCAGAGTCAGCTACAAAGATTAACTAAGGTACCAGAATGTTTCTATCAAGCTGAATGATTCTATTCACAAGATGATGTGTTACAAATAGAAACATTAACCACAAACTTTTAATATGCATTTAATAGCAATATTAAGAGGAACGCTGACTGTATTTTTACTAAACAAGTCTCTCCATCTAATGCAGATGAATGGTCCACTGTCTAACAGGAGATGGGTGGGATGCAATCCCTTAAATGTCTAATCTGGAGTGTCTTCCCTGTTCGTCATGGCTGAGAACACCTGCAAACAGAACTTGGCATTTTCATTATCAGAGCCACAGTGGATAAGCAGGTCCATCAGAGATTATAATAACCTAAAGTGTCGACGGGCCAGTAATACATTTTTAAAATCCAGATTCCAGTGTTTAACCATCACAAGACCAACACACAGAGACAATTACACATTTAACCAAATTATTTGAATCTACATGTTTTTCAAAAAGCAGCAGTACCATAAAGGTGAGGTTCTTAACCTTTTCAGCCCGTGACCCCCAAAATAAAGGTTCCAGAGACCCCCACTGTACCTGAAGGTGGTTGAACACAGACATGAACATTGACGAACCGTCATGTAGAGACAGGACCATCTATAAGGGGGAATAAAGGGGAGAGCTTCTTTTTGGGGCTCATCCATAAAGTCAGCAAAATTATGGTCCATTGTTATATGAATCTGTGATAACCACATATATTTATTTATCTGAATAATATTCACTGTTATTCAGGAAGTGTAATATTATTTGCGCCATAGTATATAGTCATCTAAAAAAAAAAAAAAAAATATGAAATCCTTGTTTTAATTAGAAATAAAATGTTTACAAAAAAAAAAAAAAAAAAAAAAACTTGAAAAAAGTGGTGAAATGAGATTTTGAAAAGCACAGAAATTGGTTAAAAGTTGCAAAATTAGAGTGGCCAAAAACAGAAAAACAAATAGTGGTAAAAAAAGGTCAATATTGGCTTAAAAGCGGTAGAAAAGGGAGGATTGTTAAGGTAATTTAATTTAAAAGTAGGAACGATTAGTTTAAACTGGCCAAAAATGGGTATGTGGTTAAATGGGCAAAAAATAAGCATGAAATATGGTGAATAGAGGTTAATAATGACAATAATGGGTTAAAATGTGGTGAAAAATGGTGAAAAGGGTCTATAAGTTCCAGAAATGTTTTGAAACTGGAAAGAATGTGCAGTAAAGACATTGAAATATGATGTAGAAGTGGCAGAAATAGGAGTAATGTAGCAAAAATGCATTAAAAGGAGCAAAAGAAAAAGTGATAAAAAATAGGTTAAAATATAGCAAATTTGGTGTGGTTGCAGAAAAAGGGTTAAAATCGGCAAAAATAGATTCAAATTTGTTAAAGAAAATTGTAGTTTATTGACGATATTTGGCGACCTCATCCCAGTTTCTCACAATTCCAATTAGGTTCCTGACCCCAAGGTTGAGAACCCCTGCCATAGAGAATCTACTCGAACATGCAATATACTTTGGAAAGATTACTAAAGTTACATTGGAAACATTGGAGAGCAGCTAAATATCATAACAGGAAATTTACAGTCAGACAGTTTCACAACAACATTAGAAACAGGGAAAAGAAAGACTGCCAAATGGAGAAAAGGACAAGTGATAAGCTAATGTAGAAGATGATGGATGAAAAAAAAAAAAAAAAAAAGGAACGGGAACCCGCAGACACAAAGGGACAGGAAACAACATGGAGTATAAACACACCAAAAAGCAGAAAAATGAAAAATGATGAGGCAATAATACAAGAAAACAAGAGAGAAAATAGGAAGAGAGGGAACAAGAAAGGAAAAATAACAGGAAAGCAGACACAGAGGAACAATGACTGATGACAGTGCACTAAACAGAAGGAAAACAAGTATTTTATTATTTGATTTCTCGGTTTCCATCCGGCACAGCATAAGGCTCTCCCAATACGAACTATAGATCCTTTCATTAGTGCTGAATGTTTCCGTCTCCTTTATGATCTTTTCCATCTTGTAAATTGTTAAAAAGATCGTTTCCTGTTCCATGTAAAGAGAGCCTCTTTATAAAAGAGAGGAACACAGAGTAAAAAGCTATTCTCAGTCTCCCTCCCGTTCTATCAACGTCATGTGACCACAGGTGAGCCATGGATGAGGACAGGCTCGTAAATTGAGTTCTGCTTTACGTTGCAGCACTCTGCTCACCGCCTGCTTCTCATACAGAGACTGAATAGATGATCAGCCTCACATTGTACCTCTACCATTGCTCTGCATCACATTAGCCCTGGGCTGATCCTCCTTATCTGTAGTTATATTCAGGATTCTAAAGTCTTGTTGAATTCACTTCTCACCAGAGGTGTAAAGAGTACTGATACATCCTACTCAAGTAGAAGTAGTACTTACTTGTTTGAAATTGTACCCAAGTAAAAAAAGTAGCTCAATTAAATAGTACTCACAGTAAAAGTTAATAGTTACTTTCACGAAACACATATTTTTGGTGATGCATCTTACCACGGGTCCCTTGCATACAGTAAACATCTCACGTATAACCCTAAAAAAGAAGAGGCCAAATCTACCACAATCGAAATTTATTTATCTGCATAAAACAAAAGTACACTGGTGTTATTTTTAAAAATAGAATAACACCAATGAATTCAATTCAAAATAAATTCCGAGGCTCCAAGTACAGTATACATACGTTTGTGAACTCTAAAACTGAGAAAATAACCTCCATTCAATGCTATTTTGGCGCTGTGCATTACGTTTAACCTGATTGGTCGGCTGTGATGTAGAGTAAAGGTTGGGTGTAGAAATGTAACAAAAAATGACTGATTTAGAAATATTCTCAAAAAAAAAAAAAAATACAAGTACCCATAAAAGCAACTCAAATACAGTCATGTGAGTACTTGTAATCCATTGCTTTCACTTCTGCTTCAGACGACGAAGATTTCAAACTCTGTCCTTTTACTGTAAAAATGGCCAATTACAACAAAAAATTTGCACATCTAGAGAATTGTACTCCTTCATTTGGTAAGGTCATCACAGATGTATTGTTTGAGTGTGTTAGCATGTGCTAATTTACAACACCTGTGATTTCAGTCCTTCAAGTTATTCCTAGAGAAAACATACACACACAATGAACAACAAATGTATTTATCACACAAGAATATAAAGAAATAAAGGGGATTACCAGATAGATTTTATAGCGTTTTGAACTGTTGCTAGATTTAAGGTAAACATTGATTATTTCACTCATTCTAATCTGAAGCATTTCTAAGCAAATGATAGCATACCTTGTAAAGAAACATGTTTGTTAAAATTCACTTTAATTTAAGTTGTATATGAAAGATTTGCTTATATACTATAATATTACATAATGCTAGGGAGAGGGGGAAATAAAATAGTGTCTCTTCTTCAGGATAATATAGTGTATCTGTCTTTCCTAACTCTCCAGATGAATTGCCTGTTTGGCTTCTATCTCTATTTAAGTGTTTATTTGTGACGGGCATGTTGGCCGTTTTCCTAAACAGACACTTTAGAGCCACAGACAGAAGCTGAGCCTGCGCCGCTAACCTCTGAACAGTCACATCTTATTTGTCACTATAATTAAAAGCACAGCGATATGTAATATTTACATCCCTATAATACAAGCAGCACATTACCCAGGATTTGCATAAACTCATTGGGAATAATAATGTGATAAAGGTCATGTGGGAGTGCTGTTTTATTACCAGCAACAAATATCTGGACTTAAAGTCCATTTCTCTGCGTTTGTGAACTCTAGACACTAAATACCAACCAATCAGCTGATTTACTAAGGCATGAATACCAAAAAAAGTCACACATTAACCTCATATATATAATCATGTGATTATTTAGCTCCAAATTACAATAATACAGAATGTATTATGTTTAAATGTCAAAGCAAGGCACAATGAGTATTTTGACTAAATCATCACAAAGGCTGATGTGTTTTCCTCTGAGTCGTGGCAACCTCACATTTAAATATATATCTCAGTGTACACAGCATGTGATATGCATATGATTCAATATCAAAGGGAAGGACAGATGGTCAAACTTTAAGAAAGAGAATACTGAGTAGATGTGGGACATCACAGCGGTAACTATAGATGATGATGATGATGATGATGATGATGATGATGATGATGATAGAGCAAAAGAAAAAAGAAAAAACCCAGTGATTCTAAATTTGTCAGCCCATTGACACAAATCATTGGTCTGTATTTATTTCAGTCTTTTTTTTAAATTATTTTTATATATATATATAAAACTATTTGAATACTAATTGAGTTTAAATGATACCCTTTGACTTTTAAAAGTATTTAGGATCTGTTCCAAGTAGCTAGGGATTTAGAAATGTTTATAGAACGTGGTTATTATGGGCGGGGAACGATATACAGTATATATAACTACATATATATATATATATATATATATATATATATATATATATATATATATATATATATATATATATATATAACTATACATATATATATACTACATATACTACTATATAGTATTGACGTGATGACGTCATCACTGTAGAGGTAGGACCATTGTTCCAATGTTCTAATGTTCTAACTGATGACATCATTACTGTAGTGGCTTGGACTGATGACATCATCACTGAGTCCGTTGACTCAGGAGGTGGGGCGTCCAAACAAATCCAACATTGCACACCCTTGAACCAAGCAGCAGCCATGTTGAAACTCTCAGGTCAGTCTGATCCTATCTGAGGATCAGACCTATTTTGAGGAACACACCACACACACACACACACACACACACACACACACACACACACACACACGCACGCACGCACGCACGCACGCACGCACGCACACACACACACACACACACACACACACACACACACACACAGACAGACACAGATTTAATAGAGATGAACACTATCAAAACATTAAAGATTTCTGGAATAACATTATAAACGCTGTTAGGTTGGAAATATTAACAGACTGAGCTTGTTTACGTTTATATCCCTCTCAACCTATGCCCCCCCCCCCTTTGAAAAGGCTTATTGAGGCAACATGAACCTTAAATGTCAGCTGGTCATCAATAATGATCTGCCAGTGAGGAATCTGCACCTTGCAAAATCATTATGCATCACTTTGAGCAGATGCGCTTAAATATTGGCATAAATACTGGGCGACACATGCAGCTTTTAACTCTCCAGGTGAAGATGGAACAAACTTACTGACTATTTTTAAGGAGCGGGATGGACAGAAAGTGAAGGTAAGACACAGACAGGCACAAACCTAACTGAGGCTGAGAAAAGATTATGAATCAAGAACCAAACACACAGAAACAAGAAGTTGGTAAATCACTGAAATCATCAGCGAGATAAAAAAAAATAATAATAATTGGAAAACAGGAACTCACAGAGGCCATCTGAACTGAGGCAGGCATTTAAAAATAATGCAAATACTCACGCATGGGATCAGATAGGCAAACAACATACTCAAAATGCAGACAAAAGCAACTCAACCACACCATGACCAGAAAAATACAAGAGTGAAGGACAAGTGTGAGAGCAATGAATAAACAGAAA
This sequence comes from Gouania willdenowi, assembly GCF_900634775.1. Taxonomy (NCBI): domain Eukaryota; kingdom Metazoa; phylum Chordata; class Actinopteri; order Blenniiformes; family Gobiesocidae; genus Gouania; species Gouania willdenowi. The sequence continues at coordinate 21,440,142 of NC_041055.1, forward strand.
GAGACAGAGTGAAGAGGTGGTGTCAGGCAACTGTAACAGACAATATACTCAAAACATAGCACTGGTGTGGACAAGCATGTATGATTTATTGGTGAGTAAGTAACTCTTGTTTGCTACAACACAAAAATATCAATGATGCACTTACACAGCGAGTGTTTCACTCAAGATGAAATCTTTAAAAACAAAAATGTGGCCACATTTATAACTGCAAATCAATTTAAAATTTGGAGTTTGAGCAGAAGATGTTGGAAACATGACCATAGCATGCAAAGCATTTCTGATCCTTCCAAATCAGATCTTCCAATATTGGAGAAACAGAATTTACAAAGGCTTATCAAGAATAAATTAAAGGACCCACGTTATGCTAAATCGACTTTTCTGTGCTTTAAACATCATAAAGTTCTATATGGGCTTCATACACATGCCCAAAGTGTTTATTTCATTGATTCCATCAATCGTTAGTTAGAGGGTGATTCGTTCCAAACACCTCGCTTCAATTTGATGACACGTTCCCACTTTGATGACGAATTTCACGCGACACTGAGCTGGAGAAGCCGCGCCTCCAGGAAGCTCTCTGCCGTGATTGACATGTAAACAGACACACCCACAAAGGTGAGCATTTCAGCGTCCTTCACGCAGTGCTATGTATGTATTTTCTACAGTTTATGTACTGGCGAACGCCCCGCCCCCACGCTCTGTCTCGTGCATAAAGCAGCATGAGCTCGACTACGGAGTGGGTGGGAGGAGGGCGGGCCGTCCTCTGGCCCGATGTCACCATGCGGGGAGGAGAGAGACACGCCCACTCATGAATATGCATAAGTAAGCCGCAAATCAGCCTGTTTGTGTAGAGTTGCTCAGAAAGTGACTTTTCAGAGGCTAAAACGCTGGAAAACAGGCGAGTTTGGGAAAATAAACCTCAAATACTGTTTTTGGGGTTCTTAGAACAAATGGAAATGGGTGAAAAATGGCATGATATGGGACCTTTAAATGGTCCATGGATTTTAAAAAAAACACTGCAATTTCAACATTTTTATTCCCAAGTTTGCTCATCCACGTATAGATGATTTATATGTACGGTCACTATATATCTTATATAACATGACATATAAATGCTCTTTAAAATTCTTTAATTTTGTGCCAAAGTTTTGTGTAATTTAGGGCAATTTTGTGGCGTTCTTGGTAAGAAATGACAGGATTTTAGAAGACTGGCGCGTTCTTTCAATAAATCCTGTGGAGTGTCATTAAATTTGTGAATTTAAAGGGACTGGGATATCTATATCTCAATAATTTGGTAGTTTACACAATGATAAATTTTATTTTTTGGGGTAATTTTGCCTTACTTCTATGGGATGATTTGAATGCTCTAAAGCATTGGTTCTCAACTGGTCTCACCCTGGGACCCACATTTTACCACGATCATTAAATCGCGACCCAATTTTTTTTTAATTCAACCAACCAAATTTCCTTTTTCTTAAATAGTTGTTGAAAACACACAGGCATAATCTTTTTAAAAACATAAATCTATACACTTTCCTGTGCAACATGCATTTCACAGCGTGCCTGTCAAAAGGCACGTTTGGTCTATCATGAGAGTAAGTCATTTATGAATTAAAATGTCATTTATTTTGAGCATTTATTTATTTTTGATAAGCTGTCCGCGACCCACCCAGTACAGGTCTGCGACCCACTTTTGGTTCCGACCCACCAGTTGAGAATTGCTGCTCTAAAGAAACGGATCTGGCACATGTGCAGTTTGTGCACGGACTGTGCTAGTTAATCATTCTGTATGTGTCTGAAATGATAACATATTTTACAAATAGCTACTGTGCTGCTTACATTATTCCACAGGACTAACAAAAACCTGTTGGCTTATAAAGACTATAACACTGATTAAAATGACTCCTTAAGGTCTGTTTGAGTAAAAAACTGATCATTGGAGCTAATTCTGCACTCATTCAGTATCATTTCCACAAGATACTTTTTTACACTCTGTCGCTTCACGACTGCTTCCAACTGGTCTGAAAATCCCTGCTTGGCGTCAACTATCCTCACTCTTACATGCTCTGATTACATTTTAAGGTCCAGCAATTTTATTCATCCCATGGCGCCGAAAGCCTGCTAAGTTTTGAACAGAAATGGCTTCAGATTCCCAGCAGCACAAAGAACTGAGCCAGTCACTGAACCACCTCCCCTTGTGTTCACTGCTGCTCTCTCTTTGTTTTTCATTTTTGTACGTAACACCGTCGTCTAGCTACCCTACTCTTTTATAAGTATACATCATTGTGGATTTTTTAAGTTATTGATATCTATTTCAAAGCCAACAAATGTATCAATTTACTTCTGTCAGACTGCATTAGCAAATGAGCAAATGGTTTCTACTATATGCATACTGTAAATAAAAGAAATTGAATTATAGGTTAATCAAATATAATTCATCTAGGTCAGTGGTTCCCAAACTTTTCAGAGTCCCGTACCCCTTCAAACATTTAACCTGTGGCCATGTACCCCCTGCTCCTGCACACTTAAAAATATAATATATTAATGTCATATACAAGGTAGCCCTGCAGCACAAATCTGGCCCTTTAGACCATCAAATTTGGTTACCCTTTGCAAAAAGTAGTATACTTGAAGTTCATTTTATTAAGTATCCTTGAGTATAAGTATACCAAGTATACTATGGACCATGTACTTGTGGCGTACTAGAAAGTATAGCAATTTAATACTTCTTTGGACTAAATTGGAACATTTAAAGTTTATAAAAGTATACATAAGTATACTTTATAAGGTCATTTTAGGTTCACAAAAGTACACTTTCAAGTATACTCATTCATATACTACTAGTGTACTAAGTATATACTTCTAGTCCACATTTTAGTTTATTAAAGTATACTTTATACTTTCAGTACTGCCTCGGTTTTAGTATAAGTGTATGTCTAAGTATTAATGTACTTAGTCTTAGACTATTTTTTATATTTTTCAGTACAAGATAAGTATACTTCTCATAAGTATATAAATCATAGCGTATAAAAAGTACACTACAAGTATTCTGCCTCAGTAATAAAGTATACTTGTAGTACACTTGAATAAACTACTGTTTGCTAAGTTAAAAAGTCATTATTGTCCGGATTACCAAATAATTCGGTTGTAGATAAATCAGCTAGGATCTCAGATATCTAAATACACAAATTCAATGTACATTCCACAATATTTGGAGAATCGCAATTTTCCCGTGCTTTTTTCCCCCATGACTGCAGTCATTTTAAATTTAAAATTGTAAAAAAAATACTTTGTGTAAAGTACAAACTTGGGTACATTAATCAATGTTTTTTTCATTTCTATTTATGTACCCCCATGACAATTTGCGTACCACTAGGGGTACCCGTACCCCACTTTGGGAACCTAGGACCTAGGTAAACATAAATTTGTTTTTTAAGGCAACAAGTTTTCTTTTTCTTTTTTTTAATGTAAAGTCAATCAATTATTTTTTTTTTTACAGATGGTCTGACTCAACACAATGTTTTTGTTGTGATTAATATTCTTTAGTTTCTTGCCCAGTTAATAAATGACGTAAAAGTCGTCTACTGTCTGTCAGGTGGAATGCGCATCTGTAAACAAATTGAAAAATACAATTGTTGAACTTCATTGTTTTACATTACAAACAAAAATGTATGTGTTTGATGTGTTGCAAAATGATCGTTCAATATCATTGTGATAGATTGTTAAAGGTTCTGTTGTGTTTATGATCACAGACGATCGGGACGCATTGGCTGCACCTGTGATCTTCTGCCCCAGCTGACTGCAATCAGTGAGCTGAGAGGCTATATAATGGGGTCGCAGTTCATGTGTTCAGATGTGTGTGTGTGTGTGTTGTCAGAGAGTCAACACCATTAGTTGGTTTTCTGTCCTGTTGTATTGAGTGACTTGAGCGTTGTTATGGCAATTTTTATATTCATCATCATATTGTCAAATGTATGTTCATGTGTACAATTTGTCATGTTTTAATACATGATGACTCCATTACTCTTTGCACTTTTGAACAGCTGAATCGTGTTAGATTAAACAGTACAGATCGTATTGTACTCAGTGCAACACAGAGTCTCTGCTGAAGGCCAAAACTCAAACTCACATGCAGATATACACGCACACACACACTATCAAGGATAGATAAGAGTGGCGCCCAATCTTCCTCATAATATACACATCTTCATCATCCTCAAATGTTTCCACTGTTGGGCATCTGACTCCCTCCTTCTCCTCACCTCAGGGTGGAACTTTTTCTGTTATCTGTATAAAAGCTTAAGCTGTGAAACTGTTAGTTAGAGCGGGTCTTGCCTTTTTGTTCTGCCACAAGCCTTTTGCCTTTCATTCTTTCAGGATGGAAGCTTCTTTTTTACTCCTTTTTATTTTATTTTATAATAAATCTTTTTTATAAAATCATCAATGCCTCGCCTGGACTCCATCATTCAACCAGAGCAATAAATCATGTCTCCAAATGAGGTCAACCGCAAATTTGCCGTGACAGCGTGATTAAGAATTCTTTTTGGCCAATTTCCCCCCCCCGTCTAGTGACTTCACTTTTGGTTTTGAGTCCAATTAAATCCATTTGTTTGTCAGTCATTTTGGTAGAATTAGTGGGCGGCTGTGGGGAGAATTATTCTCACTGCTACCTTATGAAGACCAAAGGGCCAAGGCAGTATTTTGTTAGCTTCCCAACCTGCGACTCCTGTCTTTAGGTTTGGTTTGTGCACAGACTTTTTTTTTCTCATCCATCAATAAAAATTTGTGGCACAACTCTTTAAAATACACCAAAAGGTGAAATTCAAATTCTAATACGGGCAAAACATCAGAAATAAATGAATAAAAAGGCATAAATTCAAGGTTAATGTTGGACGAGACACAGGAAAGAGTTTAGACGAGCCTGCAGACACAAATAAAGAATGTATAACATGAGCTAAGGGGTACGTGAGGCTATAACGTTCTGTCAAAATGTTTCTATTTTTTTTTTTTTTTTTTTTTTTTTGCACACATGCTGGTATACGAAGAACAGTCTATTCTTCCCCACCTTTTCTATTTCCTGCCTTGAGTCTCACCTCCCTGCTCCCTTCCCCCTCCCCCACCACTTAGGTGTAACACTGCTCTCCCTTTTTATATTCTCCCTATGATAAAAGATTTCTTACCCTTCCTTAGGGAGGGCTGGTGATGGTCACAATTAAGCAATAAAATAAATCAATGCATTTTATTGCAATAACAAAATATGCATTGCTGTCTCATAATGATTGCACTTCCTGTGGTGTTGACCTTTGACAGCATGTGCAGACAAGAAAAAAAAAAAAAAAAAAATGTTTCTATTTTTGAGGATATTGTTCACGGGCTCGTGGGTGTCCCTTATTTTCTATTCTGAAAATTGCACTGTATGTGTCCCCTAAGGTAAAATGAGTTTGACACCCCTGCTATGAAAGGTTGTTTACATGTTACACACAGCTCAACACAAGCCAGAACCAGGACAACCAGACAAACTTGATCCATATAATCACAAGAATGCTGGATACCAAGGTTGCTCATTCCCAGTGTGTTAACAACGTGTGGTCTGTGGGTATTTTGTGCATTTATCAAGTGTTTGGGTTCTTTTTTAGTAAGAGTTTTGTGTTGCTTCAAGTTTTATTTCTGGACTTCTTATCTGTGTTTAGGTCAGAGTTTCTTCTTGTCTCCTGCATGTGTGTGTATGTTCAACTGTTCCTCTGTTCTGTCACAGGTGTGGACCATTCCCCTGATTACCCTCCCTCGATTTTTAAAGAGTGTTTGAACACCCTGTGGCTTCTGGTGCATTGTCTTTGAATGGAAACTGTTCTTATGCCCACATCATTTCTCATGTCTGTTTTTATGAATTGTTCTTTTTTTGTGTTCTCTTGATTTTATTTGACTTTACTTTACTATAATGCATCTTGTTGGATTAAGGAGTTTGTGCTTTTGTCAGAGTTTCTTTATCCGCAATTGAGTTTGTGTTGTACTTGTTGTCGGAATTGGTTTATTATCACAAACTCTTGCCTGCATCGTCCTCCTCATACAATTCATCATATTTTGAATGAAAAACAAACACTAATTGGATTTCCTTTACCAAAATACAAACAATACAACGAACTTTCCTATTTCTTGCTGTGAAGAAAAGCATGAAAAATAGTATTTGCATTGTGACTCAGTAAAAAGAAACTCTTGAAATGAAAACATTAGCTGTTTAGCTGGCAGACATCCTCTCATCAAACCAAAGTACCAAAGCTCTTTGCATCTGCTGTGCTTTGCCCTGTGGGGAGGAGGAGACTTGTTTCAGAGGGAGCTCATCGTCCACATGCCTCAGGGCGAGAAGTCGGCACAATCGTTCGCAAAGGGTCCTAAACACAATTACCCATCGCTCATCTGCAGTATTTACAGTAAGTCGCTCCCACAACATCCACTTGAAAGCTGGTGATGGGATGGATGGATAATCAGCCAATATTAATAATAGCCAACAGATTTCTAAACCCATTTATCAACCTGCAGAATTGATCACAGTTCAAGCTGTGAGGCAAAGAGCACAAATCAGGAGGAAAATGTTTTTACCTCCGCCAAGGTGGTAATAGTTTCACTGTCCTTTGTGTTCGTCTGTTAGCAGGATTACATCATAGGTACCAAAGAGATTTTGACACAATTTTAACCAAAGGTAATAACAATGGCTTGGATTTAAATATCGCTTTTTTTGATAAGGCTCAAAGCGTGTTACAGAAATCATTATTCAATCACATCAGTCATACAAGTTCTGGTAAGTGACATTGTGGCCAACGCTGGCCTGAGGCAGACTGACAGAAGCAAGGCTGCCATTTTCACACACAATTCATACCCATTCATTCATATGAGAGAGGGATATTTAGGGACATTATTTGCACATTACACGTAGCAACACAAAGTCGCATCACTCAGCGCTGCACACCCGATCCCAGACACATTGATTACTGATACAGGTCAGAGGGGTGGAGGGCCTGGCGGAAGAGGAGGAGCAAAGAGGATAAAGCCAGGGGTTGCCAGGACGACGGTCTCTTTTTGTTTCCGGATCCCGTGGGTGAAGGAATACACTGGGCCAGCGTTGGTGGTCTCTTTCTCGCTTTGCCCAAGGACACAACAGCAATTGCTGGGATAAAGTGGGATTTAAATCCACAACCCTTCGATTGTTGGACAACCGACTCGTACCACTGAGCCACGGCCACCATGGAAGATTTCATTAAATTTTGGACGGGATCTGGACCGATTAAACTGATTCTGGATCCGTTCTAAAGATCAAAAAAGTCCCATCTCTCCTCATTGGCTGTATTTCAAAATAGCATATTTTGGTTTGTTATTTACAGTCTTTATGATATTTGACTTTATGTCGGGTTCATTCTGGATCGGATCAGGATTGCGCATTATTTGTGATCGTGATTTTCTTCTTTTTTTAATGTGGGTGTCCATACATTTGGATCTACTGTATTGTTGTTATTGGTAATAGAAATTTCTTCCAAGCATTTGAAGTGTGAATGATCATGGTACCATGGACAGCATCAATGATGCAGATAATAACTGTGGATATCTGCAGAATATTTGGTGGAGGTTTGGCTTTCTGGGTGCTCTTGTTAATCCATACAATTTAAAGAAGTAAACAGTACCAAATAATGAAGTCATACTGTCAGGGTGACATTAATTGAAAAAAGTAAAGGAAAAGGAATGGGTGTATGTTCAAGCCTACTGACCAACAGTTGGGTTGCCAGATGAATAGTATTTATCTTTGATATTGTCCCAATCATTCCTGTCACTATTGGTATTACCTTCTTACATTCCAGAGTCTGCTTACTTTGAAACCCATCGCCAGGGATAGTCACGTCTATTATCTGACAATATTCTGTTTCTTTGTTTAGTATCAATAGGTCAGGTTGTCTTGCCTCAATAACCTTATGTTTGTATGTTGAAATCCCTAAACTCTACATTTCTGTTCTCTGCCATGTGGTCGTACCAGTATGCTGTACTGGGCAGGTTATACAGTATGTCCTACATACGCACCAGTGGACTGTGACTTGATCACACTTGATTCAGTGTATTTCTTTAAACCGTGCATCTTCTATGCTCATCAGTCCCCTCTCTCCTTTCTCTTATTCCACGTACGTTCTATCTACATCAGTCCTTGGGTACATTACTCGATACATTGTTAATAAACTTCCGGCCCAAGTATTGATGGCCTTCAGCCAGATCTAGAAGTATGTGGTTTATGCGAGGTCGATGAAGATGTTGAGCATATTATCACGCAGTCTGGTGTGTATGAAAGGGAGAGATGAAGTACAGTGGCCATGGAGACTCCTGGGAGAAGGGAGGAAACAAGAGAATGCCTTAAGGCTCTATTGAACTTCTTGAAGGTAACAGAATTGGGGAAAAGAATATTATTTTTCATTTTATTCATGTATTTATCTTGTGTTAAACCCTTGCAATAATTAGGGCTTCTCCAAGGTACTAATGCGTGGTGGTACGCCAAGCAACCAAGAAACAACAAATGATATTGATGACCTTAAATACATTTCTTGAACTGAACTTCTATTTCTGCACTTTTGTTAACCTCTACTTATTTTTTTCCATGTTTGATGTCATCTGCTTCTCGTAGCCCCAGGTAAAAACAGCAGTTGATAAAGTTTTTAATCTTTATGATTCAACTCAAGTACAGCATCACTGAGAAGTCCAAAAGTAACTAATGTGCTCAACATATCTTTGCAGTGCTTATAGTTGAGGTCAGTGTTTGGTCACCTATGCTGGCGTTTCCTCACGTCATCTCGATCATGTCGCTGTAGCACTGAAATACAAACAGACGTGTGTGCCACCATAGGTTGTAATAAATGTCTAATAGGAATGAATCTCGTGGCTACAGCCCTTGTTTCATCTCTTTTTGGTTGAATGCACAGGTGAAACTGGCTCCCACTGTTATTGAAAAGACAGATCATGAAGGATTAAGTGGATTTCAGCACTCCTTGGGGTGCAGGCACAATCTATGGTCACACTGAGAATTCATTCTGTCAAAAAAAAAAAAAAAAAAGGCTTTCCTTTGACTTTGAGCTCCCTGTTGTCTGTATTTGACTTCAGAAAATACATAAATTCATGTAAGCCTGCATTAACATGGATCAACATGATCCAAGGTCAACAGTAGGTAAACATGGGTGTATATTGTGCCTTACCTGCCTGCAAATAAAGAGCTTGTACTTGTGGTTTTAAAAGACTGAAAAAGAAAAGTCGCCAAAATATAAACAGTTGTTTTATTGTCTTGAGCATCCTTTTATTTCCTGCATTCATTTTTGATTGTGACCTGAAGTCATCTGAGAATTCCCAAAAGCAGACACGGGAAGCTTCAAAAGCATTTTGTCCATCAGGGGAGTTGCAGCAGGTTTCATTCTTGTCGTCCTGTTGCTCTTTTATTGTTTGTATTCCTTTGGGCAGATGAAGCACTCATGGGGGAAAACAGCTTTTTGTAGTTTGTGCTGACACTGGTTCAACAGGAGAGAAGTATATATTTTTTCCATTGTGTAATGTGGGTGCAGATGTTGCAGATGTGATTTAACGCTAAAATATGTGAGCCTTTGCAAAAGAGCAGCACTTTCTTTGGCATCTTTATTACGTGATAGAGCTCTACAATGGGATCGGTGCTCATTAAAACACAAATAATACAGTGCAGAGTCAAGGCTCTTTTCACTGTGATGAAATTCCCAGACTGGCTTTAGTCTGGGAATTGGATTTTCTATAAGATGCTTACTTCCAATTGAAGGCTGAGAAGAATTTCTTCATCCCTCGTGCCGAGCACCGCGGAATCAATGCATTCTTATTTGTGACCTGTGTACGGGCTTTTCCTCCTCTTTTTTTTTTTTTTTTAATTCACTTTCCTGCACAGTGTGAGAGGCTCTACGTTAGATTCAAGGCTTCAGAATGAAGGATGGGCTCTCGAGCAACTGTATTATGTTATCTCAGGCTCAGTCTATCCCCTGCTACCTGCTTAGCACTCCAAAAAACACCTGTTGGGTTGAGATAGCTGCTGTGCTGCAGTCAAGGTCAGAGGATTAGGATGCCACGCGCCCATGTTAAGAACATGAGGTGAGGCCTATATTTGATGTGCATTTCACACACAATTCAGCTTTTTTTTAATGTAATTTCTCACATGACCCACTCAAACGATGAACTATGACGAATTGGGATCCAATGGTGTTTTTTTTTTTTTTTTTTTTTACTTTCTAGTAAAGTGGCCATCCATCACTCATATCAATTCTGCTCGGCAGGAAGTGAGCATTTAAATGATAAATTTCCGCGAGGCTCCTTGGCAGGTATGACTGCTTTTGTTGTGCTGTATTTATCCAGAATATCTCTTTTGTGCAGGAGAAGGCTGAGGATAACTGAAGGCAAAAGTGGGGCTGAAAGTAAAAGAAAACAAAATATTTAACTCCCGACTATGTCTAAAAGAGCCATTCAAATATGTAAGCATACAAAATTATTGGAGATTTTTTCATTTAAAAATGTGAGATACTAAATTATCGCCCTATATTGTTGTTGCAACACCTGCATTGATGTTCCTGACCAATAAGAACCCTGCCTTAAAGGGTACCTGTAGTGAAAATATACATTGAAATGTGTTTTAATGTATTACCAATAAACAAAATATGATGCACTGTTGGATTCATGATAGCTGTTGCTAGGCAACAGTGTTCAGTTGGTCTACAGTTTCTGAACATTGACTGTAAAAAATACAGCCATCTTGCAAATTTCACATCATTTGAAGCCAGAGTCTGCGAAGTAGGGTCCTGCAGGAAGAGCCCTGGTAACATTCCCCGTTCATTTAGTGTACTACCCAATGGCTGTCAATCATTATAACATATGATGTCAAATCCCGTATTTCAACCTCAAATAACTTATTTAAAACAAACATCACAGAAAAATAAGCACTTGAACACAATGTAGGGTGATTGTGGCTATATGATGAGCTGTCAAGAGAACTTACCTGTTTGTTAGGGCCCCTTCAGGTGCTATTACTCGGCGCATCCTCTCGCCCATGAACGGATATCATGCAGCTTTCATTGGCATTGCTAGCCATATTTGTACACAGCCTTGTTTCTGCTGGTAATAACAGCTCTGTCCGTTAGGATAATTCTGCATTCTGAGTCGCCGCAGGGCCGCATACAAGAAGCAGGTAGTTGGTGAGTAAGGTGACATTTATTCCTTTCCGAACATACAACCTGGATGATCCACTTTTATCACTGAAGGAGAGGTGACACACGACTGCTTAGCGCCTAGAGCCAACAGAAAAACTACAATTCCAACAATGTAAACAGACCTGTTGCGCCTCAACCTCCCATAATGCACCATTTATTTAAAGCAACAGGCCTGCCCAATAAACGAAAGTGCGTCATATCCTGTCCAAAATGGCGACTTTCCATAGTTCATGCCAAAAGATATAAAAAATCCTTTTAATGTGTGTTTTTTTTTTTATGTATATATATATAAAAAGGTGCACATATTTGGTTTATTGGTAATACATTTTTGTTATATATATTTTCACTAAAGGTACCTTTAACACAACACTGACCTGAGACACGTTCACGAGCAATAACTTGTGCATCCTAAAACTACAAATTTAATTTGAGGTGACATTCCAAGACTTCACTAACAATTGTTATTTGTGCATTTTAGAAATTCAGGTCCTAATTATTTGTTGGGGTTATTATCATTTAATCACACTCTGTGATGATGGAAGTAGATCCTTAATAGGTTGGTAGTGAGGTAATCAATCACAATGTGTCAAGCAACATGATTTTACTCGTGGCGTCCAAAACTTAAATGGAGATCGTGACCCCCTCGTACCGTTGAAAAATGATTTACATGACAACGCCGTGCTGCCAGAATTACCCTATTAAACAGTGTAATTAAAACCACATTTTTTTCTTATTAAAAAAAGGAGTAAATCAAGCTTTATCCAATTATTATTGGGTACATGTCTTTCTTTTGATCTACCTGTGACTATTTCCTTCATTCTGTATGAGTATTTCATCATTATCTTATACCTATTAAAACTTACAATGACTGTATTTATCTATACACGGTGATTTATGCTTCAAGTGATTGATCAGACTTATTGATTGTTGATTTTCCATTAGATTAACGGATTAATTTGGAACAATATGAAAAGTATACGGTTGGGATTCTTGCTTTGATAATAACTCTTTAAGTTGTGGCTCTCCTGGAGTTTTTTAAATGTTAGGATCCAAACAACATTTTTCACTTGGCAAAACATTGTTAGAAAATGTGTTGGCTATACAAAGACTATTTGTTAGTATCTTAGTTCCTTCAAATAAATGTAAACCCTCAGAGCAATGTCAAAAAGTCATTTTCTTGGAAATGAATGGAACTCTGTGGAAGATGTCCAGCTGACATAAGTCTACAGCTCATATCTTCAGGTGTGTTATCTACGGGCAGCAGCTAGCTTTAAAGTTTATTCTTAGTGACTTTCTGTCACATCAAAGTGACATAAATAGGAGGGAAACATGGTCAGTGAGTTATTGATCAAACAGGTTATCAGTCTTATTTACTGCCCTGTATAAACTGTGAGAGAAAGGGATTTCAATTTTGGGGAGCGCCATGTTCTCTAAACTACAGAAGCCCGGGGCCATGCTTTCATACATTTAATTTCCTCTGTTTTCCTGATAATTATCTCGAGATCTCAAGATAACAAGAGTGTTTTCCAGTGATAGCTACAGTAATTGAATTTGTTTTCCCAAAATAACTTGATAATTGTGTCCTCAACTGCAGCACTGCATTGTTTATTGATAACTTTTAAAGTATTTACTCCTGTGATTTCAATTTTTAGTTTATTTGCCATACTTTTGATTTGTATGTATTATTAACCACAATATGATTTGATGTAATCCTGCAATTGGATTGTTTTGTTTTAATTGTTTGATAGCTTTGTTTGTCTATATGTAAATTCAAATTTTGCTTCTCATACATCTGTATGAATTGTTAACGTCTTTAAAAAAAAAAAGAAACAAGACACTTTTAAAAAAAAACAAGTTCGGTTGAACTACAGGAACGTGAGAATCCGGTCAAATGACTCGGTTCCACCAAGTAAAAAAAATGGGGCCCCCGGCACTCCCGTGGCACATGAAGTAATGTGTCAATGATTCGGTACCACCAACTGTAGCAATATTTGACTCACAAATAAATGAGAAAACGACTTTAATGAAAATTGCTGAAAGCGGGCCCCTATTTGAATTGTGCGAGGCATAATTGTAATCTACGTTGAATTACCTTTGAAACAATATATCACATGACTATGTTCCCATAAATTTGGAAATTACGGGAAATGAGGGATGGGCCCCCGTGACACGTACGGGGTAATGGGCTCTATTTATATATTGGTTTGTGCCAATGATTCGGTATCACCAAACGTCGTAATATTTAACTGTCAAATAAATGAGAAATTGACTTTTGTTTTTTTTTTTTTTTTTTTTCTTTTTGGGCCCCAAATCAAAAATTAGCCTGAGCGTCGATGCGTACACATCCATAAGTTATACCTACCAAATTTCAGCCTGATCCGTCCACGAATAATAGAGGAGTAGTGATTTTAACTACAGTGTACACAACAACAAGAACAACGACAACAAAGTGAGTGGTGTTTTGAGTCCGGGAGCCAAGCCTGAAAAAAATTCTTTATAACAGCAAAATTTTAATTGAAAACAAAACACAAAAATATGATGGTCAGCTATTTACATCATTCAAAAGTATTTCATGAGATGTCCTTGAACACACCCCCGACCCCAACAAGTCATTGTGTCTCTTTACCTTTGAACTTGGTAGAAGCACTATTATATTTTGAAGCCGGGATAGCGCGACCATGCTTTCCTGATGCTTGGATGGCGTTACTGCAGTGCCGATAAAGCTGAAGCCTTGCTAACCGTCTTTTTACAGTATGCACAGTCACACACTAATATGTATTTCATCTGTAATAGCAAGGCATAATGCTATGTCGTGTGTCAGGCCTTGATTGAAAAGATATCTGATGCAGTGATCTATATGCTCCTGCTCTTCTGAAATTGTTACACTGAATGATGTTTCCTGCAATAATTTATTATACTACACTATTGTATAAATTATCTCAGGAAAACTAAGAATGATTAAATCGTTATCACGGGAAAATGGAGAAAATAACTTATATGAAAGCATGGCCCTTTAGGGCTTCCATACTAAACAGTATAAAGCTCTCCAATGGTTTTAATATTCTATAAACTGTGAATATCTCACGCATCATTTCTCTTAATGTGCTGATTTCAGTGCGATAAACACAGATCCACAGAAGCATAAATTGATTTTTTTGAAAAAGCTAAATTTCATAGCCATTATTATCTGGAGTGCTGCTTGAGCCAAAGCAATTTTCTTTATGTGGGATGGGTGGGGTTCCCCTCCAGCAAAGGGAAATCACTTCAATGGAGACTATTTTCTGCATGAAAGCCAACACTAAAGGGGAATAGTACATTAGCACAAGTGTGAGATAACTCTGTGCCTTCTACAATTAAATGTATAATACTCTTGATACTGCAACCTCTGTTATTTGGAGTCATTTAAGTGTTTTTCTCTCAGCTAATCTGCTGCTAATCTGTAGATATCTGTCCTTTTGCTTTTCCATTCGATGGAATGAGAGCAATTAGGGAAAAATTGGGAATGCCAAATTGTGCTCAAAAACGTCTGCAAATTTGGTTTTTAAATGGTTGACGCATTTAATTATGCCTGGTGTGTTCAATACATGCTCGCGGGGGTTACGTTCTAAAAATAACACGCAATAGGCGAAATCCGAGAAGTAGCCAGCTTTATTTTTTTTTAATTATTATAAATGTTTTAAGGCTGTAAAACCCCTCTCCACACAGTTTATATACACCCTTCTCAGACAGATGTCAACATTGTGGGTTTTGTTGGGCTTTAATTAAAAATCAATTAAAATGAAATTGGGGCTTTAAGCCTTTATTGGTTATGTATATGTTGTTAGACGTTGATTGAAATTTGTCCTCTGCAATTTAACCCATCCCTGGGGAGCAGTCGGCAGCCATTTTGCGGCACAGTTCGGGGTTAAGGGACTTGTTCAACATCCCACAGTGATGGCCCAGGTGAGGCTTGAATCGGGAACCCTCTGATTACAAGGCCAGCGTCCTTAACCACTAGGCCACCACAGAAAACTTGCAGATATACAGCACTTCAGAGTGCCCAGGATCAAAAATTGTCCTGCTTCATATGCGCGTTTGAAGTGAAGCACCGCCCACCAGCGACACATCCAACTCAGTGAGTTTCACTGCCTGCTGAAGTGAGGAGCTGAGCTCCTTTTTCTCCTCTCATAAACATAAACCACCAGTGAAAAAAGCCGGCGTGATTAGCGGCTAATGTTATCCTAGCTCAGTGCCGACTTTCAAAGATGAAAACTACAGAGTGAACTTTTACCTGCTACTACCACCTCCTCGCTGATTCTCCTCCTCACCAAATCATTTCTAGTCCGGTCCCGATTATAAAGGCCGTGTCATACAGCTCCAGGTGGTCACACACAGCTTCTACTCCATGGTTGAATGGGTGAACACACCGGTGTCCGTGTTGACAGCCTGACGTCATTGTCAACAAATGACGCGCGAAAGATTTCACATCTGGGCCGCTTCCATCCATTGACTTTGTATGTAATCTGGACGTAAGGACATTTCATGACGCATCTGGTGTGATCGCAGCAGCCAATCAGGACGCAGAACACAATGCGAGGGTTCTCCCTTAGCCAATCAGGACGCAGAACACAATGCGAGGGTTCTCCCTTAGCCAATCAGGACACAGAACACAATGCGCGTTCATACGCTGTAAAAAAAATTCTGCGAAACACACAGGCCGCGAAAGGTGAACCAAGTTATAGCGAGGAACTACTGTACTTGTTAAATACATTCAATATAATGTAAGAAAACACACGTTTAATATTCCAACATTCCATATCACAGCTGACAGTCCGTCTCATATTTGTGTTTAAACAGCAGTCAGATATTCTAACTTATGAAACCATATTGGCCTTCATTTTTTTTTCTTCACTGTACCTCCAGATGGATGATGGCAACATTTCGGATCCCCGACAACTACACAGGATAATTGTAAACCATCTGGAGAGAAGGAAGCGATATTTCATCAAAATTGAGGCCTTGACTTCAACAAATCAGCCCTACCTGTACACATGACGGATGGATAGAGGAAAAAGGCTGTGACCCCCCACACATACACACAGCACACACACTCCCACCCACTCCCTGTCAAGAGGATAACCACACAGTTATGGAGGAAGCCTGAAATTTACACAGACAGGTTTAGATTGAAGCATCAGGTGATTTAAAGGGAGGAGAAAACAATGACTGATTCCATCTAGTCTTCCTTTTGGTGTTTTTTTTGGTGTTTTTTTCAATACTTTCAATCCGTCTAACATGAGTGGATACATTCACCATCGTATCTTATCTGCTAGACCAGTTGTTCTGTTACTTTTGAATGCATGTACCCCCTTTTGTCCAACGACAACATTTTGCTCAGAATTCTGTGAAAAATCAACTATAGAGCATAATGATGGAATAAATGAGTGATAACACACATTTTAAAGAATCTCATTTTGTAAATAAGTGGAATGAAACAGTATTTAGTGGTTCCTGAATATTTATTTCTATAGTTTTTATCATTCACGGTCATCTTCCTCCTGATGTAGAACCAAGACTGACCTTTGTATTTTCAGTTCATGTTCTAATCAAGATTATTTCTAGCATCATTTTATGTTTTTTTTGTCATTTTGTGCATTTTATTGTCATTTGTCTGTTCTTTTTGTGTGTTTTTGTTGTCATTTTTGTGTTGTTGTTGTTACTTGAATTATTCTCTTTCAGTGTGTGCCTTGTTGGTGTCTTTTGGTTGTTTCTTATGTCGTTTGGTATGTTTCTCTGTTATTTTTGTGTATTTTGTAGTGGTCTTGTCGTGTATTTTTCTCTCAATTATTGTGTCTTTGTTGTCGTTTTGAGTTGCTGGTAATATTTAGTGTGATTATGATCTTAAACTAAAAATAAACAT
The DNA here is from genome assembly GCF_900634775.1 of Gouania willdenowi. NCBI lineage: Eukaryota > Metazoa > Chordata > Actinopteri > Blenniiformes > Gobiesocidae > Gouania > Gouania willdenowi. The sequence continues at coordinate 21,457,275 of NC_041055.1, forward strand.
TTTCAAATCTCAAATTTTGAATGCTTCCATTTGTTAATGTTTTTCTCTCTCACACTCAAGTATCCCTGTAGTGTATTTGTGTACCTATAGGGGGACACGTACCCTCATTTGAAAAACACTGAGAAAGTTATGCAGTGTTCCCTCAAACTTTACCGTTTTCCTGTCTGGCCTTTAAAAAACTGGACGGTGTGGCCACCCTACGAGTCTCTCACCACATTGAGTGAATTCATCAAACACACAAATAGTGGCTTAACAACATACTGTATATACAGTAGTACTATGAATGACAATTGGCAGAAGAGGTCAACTGGTCATAGATCAGTGTGTACAGATATAGCACCTAAGCTAAAGCTCCTACCATATCTTTTGCACAGCTTGACCACTTTTTAATTCTCGCCATTTCCAGCTGTTGTCTGCAACACATCTGCCAGCTTAGGGATTTGAAAGTCACTCCTCACTTCACTGCAGCACCCACAACCGACATTCAGCCACTCTTTACCACACTTTCAGACAACCACAAATGTAATTCAGAATCTGAATCTTTATTTATTACAGTCACAGATGGTGTCCTCTTGGTTCAAGCTATCTTCCAACACTTAATTCTCTAAAAAGCCAAATCTTCTTCCGACTGAATCACCCTTCTTATGGCCATTCTACAGAAGTTATACTATGGGTAAACGATGTGAACGGAAACAGAAAAATGCCACATTTATGTTCTAAAAAAATAATAAAGTAAATTCTGAATTATGTCTATACATTTACAATAAAATCATACTATAGCAACTTGTTAAGAAAAAGGCATAAATTGGGACAATGTGCACATTCTTGACTTTGACACTTTTGTTTTAAATTTTCCAAAATTGTTTTACAACAAGTCCTACAATTATGAAATGGCTCATCAATCTAGTCAAACATTAAACAGGTAGGGCAATCCTTTCTTAAAGCTGCTATCTGGAGTTTCTGAGAGGACGTCTTGATGTCCCGCCCTAAACAGCCTCACTTCCTTTCACTGCCTCTCCCATTCTACCAAAGCCACGCCTCTGCTTTTCTGCCAGCGCATCGCTGAACATAACAAGGTCGCATTGATATAGGTCTATGGGTCAGGTAAGAGCCAAAATCATATCTAATCTTTTTGCTGTTGTGCAGCTCGGCCTTGTTTCTGTCCACAGTTCCGCATTCACTTTGATTGACAGTCTCACAAACACAATGAAGTCGAAGCCTATTGGCTGGGTGATCACTGTGATCATTTCCATTTGAATGGGGGTCTATAGGACGAAGGAGGGACTTATTTCTCCGAAACTCCAGATTTCAGCTTTAACACTAAGAGGTATTACAAAAACATTTACATATTCCAGAATCTTATGAACACATTTAAACATCAATAAAAAAAATATATAATGCAACAATGGACATTTCAGACAAAGACAGCGGTTTGCAAAATAAGAAAAAACCTGGATCACACGTGTCAGTAGCATGTGTGTCTATCGTTTTCTGCCAGAAGTGCCTGTAGCGGTCGTGTTGTGACCAGATCATTGATGCGTCTCGGCAAACAGTGCATTTTGGAGCTCCTGGTGAGTTGTGGGTGGGTGATTTCGCTGACGTACCCATCCATCCAGAGCCTCCCAAAGATGTTGGATGAGGTTCATATCGGGCGAGTGAGGAGGTCAGTCTATCATTGTGATGTTGTTGGTGGTCAGGCAATCCTCTTTGTGTGTGGACGAGTGTTATCATGTATGAAGATCACATGACGCTTGATCTCTACTTTCTTGTGGGAGTCGTGCCATCTTCCCTTTATTTTTTTTTACCATGGTTTTTTATAGCCAGTGGTTCAAGTGAGAACATGTTCTGATCCCATGGTTAATCAAGGAGTGCCTGAAGCATCGGACATTCAGTTTTATTCTGGAGAAATGGCTACTACTCCACACTTGTGGATTCATTTCTTTTTTTTAAATATATTTTCACGTCTTTCGAAAATGCAGGAAATTTGTGCCTGTTTTTTAAGGCTTCTTAGAATCTCAGACGAGCCTCCGATTGTCATGGTGGGTTTGGATGAAGGAGTCAGTAATAAGAGGGATTAATTTAAGTATTTGGCACAGAGCACAAAAACCAGCTGGATGAGAAGCTTGTGTGGTCTCAAGTAAGTCCGTTGTTTGAAGAGAGCGGTTGTAAATTCAAAGGGCCTCGACCAGTGTTTTTCAACCTTGGGGTCACCTGAAATGTCTAGTAAAAAAACATTTTTAATATTTAATTTAATATATATACAAAACACATCAGACAATGTTAAACTGTATTCTGTACTTTTTCTTTCTCAAATATAAACATAAAATGCAGTGTAAAGAAAATAAAAGAAAAAAATCAATTAAATAAATTACAGTATGAAAATATCTGAGCTGGCATATCTTGTCACTTTGTGCACAAATCCTAGTTACTCTGTATTCATAACACAGTTTAACAAACAATCATTGTAGAAAAAAAACAACAACAAGCAATGCATTGTCATTGGTTACAATTATAATTTATCACAGCTACACCAAGAAACCAAACTCTTTTTTTTAATAAACTAAATCATTGGTTTTCAACCTTTTTTGGATGGTGACCCCATTTCGATATCACAATTTTCTGATGACCCCAAAGACATTCTTTATTTTAGAATTATTTTTTGATCACATTTGATACAGTGTTACAAATACAGAATTAGTGACAAATTTTGCCATCTCAGATATTTTCAGACTGCATTTTATTTGAACGAGCATTATATTTGTGAAAATTTTGTTTAAGAATGTGTTTTAATTTTAGAAATAATTCCACAATAGTAGGAATTTAATAATAAAAAATGATTTTAATCTGTAATGTATTTCTTTTTATTAATTACTAGACATTTCAGGCGACGCCATTTAAATTCCTGGCGGAAAAAGGTAAAAAAAAACATTAAACTATTGTATTGTATTTGGTCCAACCGCTGCATCACATTGGGTCACAAACACGTTAGATCACGTCAAAGGCGATACAAGGCGGTGTAACGGATACTAAAAATGAAACTGCTTTGGGTGCTACTCCGTGGCTGACCACTGCTCCTCAGGGAGGGGTTAAATGCAGATACACATGTTGTGTATGCAGCTTTATATATATGACAATAAGTACAATGTATATTCTATATTAAACCACATTGTTTTACCTATGAGGTAGTTTGAGTGGGAGGAGCTTACATTCTTATAGGGTAGAAGGAGCCTGGATTGTCAGGAGGAGTTTCCGCGATGTGATGTCACATGCAACAAAAATCCAACTCGCCCGTTTGGTGGAGCTGACTTTTTACAAAATGTGGAATAACAAGGGAGGCAGGAAACGGAACTTTATCAACTTTGGCCCTTTGAAAGAGGCTAAAGGAATGTATATCACTGTAGCAAAACCATTATAAAGTGATTTTATTTTTATATAATACTGCCCCTTTAACCAATTAATAACCCAAAGTTTCTTCACTCATTACAACAGAACACAGGCTAAAGCAAACATTCCCTAGTTATCCACTTGATTGCAACACACAGGCTCCAAGATTGCACAAGCACTTTCTTCCCTGAGTGTGGGATGTCCCAGCTCATATGCATAGTGGAGATTAATATGGCTGCCGCGTTGAAGATCGAGCATTTTATGCAAACTGCTTTAATAGCCCTGATATATCTAAATCAGGCAGCTGCTGTCTGCACATAAATCTTCTCACTTCCTGTGATGCCACAGCTTAATTGGCAGGGTTGTATTTGGGAAAAATAATCACCAGCGTGTTTGAATAATAAACACAGGGCTGTTTTTCTTTTTTTTTCTTTTTTGCATTCCTCACAGGTGGACTGGCTATGTGACTGAGGGAATCATTTGGGGATTTACATCGTCAAGCTAAATGTATGATAAGCATGAAGACAAGAAGAAGAAACCAGGCAGAAAAAATAATGAAAAGAAGGAAAGACGTGAAGAATGTGCGCAGAAAAAGAGATACAGATGTAATGGATTGGATTGAAAGGAGTTGTTATTCATAGAATTGCATGCTTGGATTAGAAAAGGTTTATAGCCAACGTAGCATTCTCAAAGCCTGAAATTGCCACTTAAACCAATGACAGGGCAATGAAATCAAGTCTGATTGGGGGAAAAAGAAGGGGAACTAATAAAAACTGTTCAAAGTGCAAAAGTACAGGAATAAGGTGTAAAAAAAAAAAAAAAAAAAAACACAATTATTTCAACATATACATATATATATATATATATATATATATATATATATATATATATATATATATATATATATATTTTTTTTTTCAATCATTAATTATTAAAGGCTTTTAAAGATTTTTTACTTCACTTGGAAAATCTAAAAAAAAACAACCTTAAGTTTTTATTTATAAGAATTTACACTATATACTGTATTATGTCATTAAATGCATACTATATTATACATATTGGGATTATTGTGCATTCTGCTCAGCCTTAAAAGAAGTAACTGCCTTAATGGTTTTGGCAATTGTTGTTTGTTTTTTGTAATGTGTGAAAGTAAAAATAAAAAAAGTAATTTGCTATTTGCACCATTAATCAGATATGTTTAGTGCAGTTGGCTTGCTCCAAGGTTGAACTGGACACAATTAAATGTAGATCAGTGGAAAACTTCACCGTTAATTAGGTTACTGCATTGAATAACATTAAAACGTGTATTTAAACTGTCGGCTTTGAGATCAATTTATAATAGAGAATGATGAACACAAAACTTGAAAATCTCACTTTTCTCTTCGTTCCTTTAACACACAACAGCTGCTCCTGCAGAGGGTTTGTTCACAGCTCTGATCACCCAGCTTTAAACAATAATGGAAACCTATCATAGGAAAGCTGAATTTCAGTGCAAAGAAAAACCATTTGATTTTATCTCCTTTGAATATGTGTCATTCTTACTGAAGGGTGATTCAAGAGTTCTGTTTTTAGTCACTTATAGACCTCCAAAATATTCTGGAGAATTCATGGATAGGTTTGCTCAGCTGTTGTCAGTTGTATGCACTGAATACAACTTGTTAATAATAACAGGTGACTTAAATATTCATGTAGACAATAACATAAACAATACTGCCAAAAAACTCTATGCATTAATGGACACTTTTCGTCTTATACAACATGTGACTGGTCCGACACACACTCAAGGTCACACTTTGGATCTGATTATCTCTAAAGGTGTTGATATCTCTGCTGTTGATGTAAGAGACTTAGCTCTATCTGATCATTTCTGTATTTTATTTAGAGACTGTAACATCTGTTCCCTCTACTTCTGTATTTTAAGAAAAGTTAAATAAACGACAACGATGACACAAACCTTCAGTGCTGAGACGGTTCATAATCTCTTGGATGAGTTTAATCCAAAAGTCTGTAATGTCATTGATGTGGAGGCTTCAATCAAAACTAAGAAAAAAAACAAACACAGAAAACACCTTGGAGGATGATTGAGATAATGCAGAATTTGAAATCTGACTGTAGAAGAGCTGAGCGTAAATAGAGATCAACAAAACAACAAATTCATCTAGAACTATACAAAATAAGTCTGCGTAAATTCAATGATGGCTTCTTCAAAGCGAGGCAGCAATACTTATCTGAAATGTCAACAACTCTCGCACATTTTTTTCTGTAATTGAAAAGCTCACATCCCCCCAGATCAGATAACCCCTGAATTACTGTCAGCTGGAAAATGCAATGAATTTGTTTATTTCAATGAAATAATACAATCAGTAAGGCCAAACATAAGAACAAACCAGCAAAATAACAAAAAGCTTAAACAGTTTTAACTACTGAGGGATGAGTCAACTACAATGTTCGAGTTTATTACAGTAAACCCAAAAACAATAGAGGAAACTGTGAAGCAAACTCTGGATGCCTCTACCCTGTCCAGGGTGTACCCCCTCCTAGCTCATTCTATTGGATCTAAGTGCTGCATTTGACTCTGTGAACCATACAATTTTGTTGCACAGATTCCAGACGTGGGTTGGACTAAATGAAAAAGTAATGCAATGGTTTAAGTCATACTTGGAAGAGCAAAGTTATTTTGTAAGCATTGGAAACTTTGAATCTGACAGATTACCAATGTCCTGTGGGGTTCCTCAGGTCTCTGTTCTTGGACCCCTTCTGTTTAGCCTTTATATGCTTCCTTTAGGACAAATTTTATAAAAATGTGAGGTCTATTATTGGAGCTCCGCAGATGACACACAACAATATCTATCACTGAACCCAGATGACTATGGTCCCATTGAGGTGTTGTGTGACTGTTTAGAAAAAGTGAACTGCTGGATGAGTGAAAACTTCCTTCAACTAAACCATGACAAGACGGAGGTGATTGTCTTTGGTAACAAGGAAAAAAGGACTGCTATCAGCAAGTATCTTGAGTCTCGATCTTTAAAAGCTAAAGACCAAGTCAAAAACCTTGGTGTTCTGATTGACTCAGATCTTACATTCAGCAGTCAAATCAAATCTATCACAAAACAGCTTCTACCACCTAAAGAACATCTCCAGAGTGAAAGGTTTAATGACTCAGAAAGATCAGGAGAAACTGGTCCATGCTTTTGTCTCCAGCAGACTGGACTATTATAATGGTCTTCTGACAGGAATCCCCCAAAAGAGCATCAAACAGCTACAGCTGGTTCAGAACGCTGCAGCTCGGGTCTTAACCAAAACAAAAACATCAGAACACATTACTCCAGTTTTAAAGTCTTCACTCTGGTCAGCCTCAGAATAGACTTTAAAGTTCTGCTGCTGGTGTATAAATCTATTAATGGGTTTGGTCCAGAATACATCAGTGAGATGTTAGTCAGGTATGAACCCAGCAGGTCTCTCAGATCTATGGACACAGATAGTGGAGCCCAGAGCTCACAGTGAACATGGTGATGCTGCGTTTAGTTGTTATGCTGCAAAGAAGTGGAACAAACTGCCAGCAGAGCTGAAGTCAGCATCCAATGTGAACATTTTTAGATCAAAGTTAAAGGCACTTTTTTTCTCTACTGCGTATAATTGAGAGGGAGATTTTTGGTCATGTTGTTGATGTAATGTGTTTGTTGATGATTTTAAAAAAAAATAGCTGCCAGTTTCAATGTTCTTATTGATTTTAAGCTGTTGAATGTTTTCTGTTGCACTTTTTGATCATGTAAAGCACATTGAGTTGCCTTGTGTATGAATTGTGCCATACAAATACATTTGCCTTGCCTTAGGTAAAGTTAGGATAGGGAACTATAGGGTTAGGGTTAGGGTTAGGGAAACAAATTAATTCAGCTTTTCATCTTATTCATGCTAATGACAGGTGTCCTGTCATAATAATGACAGCTTAATGTCAGCCTTGATGTATAAAACTTCAAGTAAAGTGTTATCAAATATTCTAAGTGAATAATAGAACTTGACTTTTTACCTCCCCTAAAAAAATGTTTCAGCTCTGGCCCCTTGAGATTAAACTAGGTCGCATTTGACCCCCAAAGTAAAATAAGTTTTTAAAACCGCTGGTTTAAACCGTTGTGAGGAAGATTAGTTTTACCCTTCTAATGATGTGTTAATGGGTTTTTGTTTTTTAACTTTGTTTCCAACTGTGACCTGGCAAAAGGTATAGCCTTTTAAAGGAACAGGTAGAAGGGGTTAGAAATAAAACAAACAAAAAAACAAGATTGTTGTAATATGGCCCTTTCTGAATTTAATTAACCTTTTGTAAAAGCTGATTTTTAGCTGCAAAGTAAATATATGAAATACAAAGTTAGCTGAATCTTCCATCCAAAAACAATTCTCAGCTTTGGTTCAACATGCTCTAATTGTCTTCCGGACCAGTGTACAAATGTTACTCTGTCAAGCATAAATACACTTCGATTACCTTCACTAACTGAGATCGTGGCAGAGCTATGGAAGCTCTCCACTGGCCTCCTTTCACAATCTGCTCTCATCCACAGCCTTGTTTTTTAGAGATAGCACATCCACATGAGAGCAGGCACAATAAGCTGATCAAAGGTCTGGGTGGAGTTGAATAAACACCAAACTCAATAATATTGAATTTGTTTAACAAACTCTGTCTCAGTGAAAGAAAATCCACAACCACAGTGTACCCAAACCTGATTAAACATGCACTAAAACCACAAGTGAATTCAAATTGAAATATTTTTCACCACACAGGTTTTTCTATTAAAGACGAAGTAGTTGGCATCTCATTAACACTGCTTGCCTGGTGATGTCAACACACAAACCCCAGCAAAAACGGCTTTGATCTTTCCCCCTAACAGTGAGATATTTAATGAACAAAGGAGAAAACGTCCTGTAGCATCAACACTTTGCAATAGTGCAACTTGCGACGGAGGAACAGTTTAAAGCTCCGAGGAGGAATAAAACATGTTTATTCATAGTGATTAGGAAAACATCCAATGTACAAGATTGGAGTGCCAATCCAAAGTGTTGCTTACTGTTGCATCCATGCATGCTAAAACAGAAACATTGCGCCGCAAGCTTGAAGGAGAAGGCAGAAAACTAGCAATGCATGAAAGCTTCAATGAAAATCAAAGCTCTAGTTGCTGAACATGAAACAGCCACCTCCCTCCAGCAGGAATCTTCCTATTTGTGTTGTGCAGCTCAAGGTCTCATCTTACAGAAGCGTATTGCATTCACTTGGAAAAAACAAAACTGTTTTTTTCTGAATAATTTTTTTAGGTTTGATTTTTTTGGCTATTCTTTTTCAGTTTTTTGGGCAAATTCTTTTTCTGTTTTTAGAGTAATTGTTTTTCCTGTTTTTCGGAGTAACTATTTTCTGTTTTCCGGGCTAATCTTTTCTGTTTTTCAAAATATTTTTTTTCTTCTGCTTTCTGTCTGTACACGATAACTTGAAATGTTATGAACGTATTTTGATGAAATTTTCAGGAAATGTTGATAATGGATCAAGGAACCGATGATTACATTTTGGTGATGTTCTGGCTACCAAAGGAGAATATATATATATATATCCTATTCATTTTCCTATCCACACTGTGAAACTCCTGTTAATGTCAATATGAATACATACCTCGGACTGGCACTGTACTAGTCTCATTCAAAGCCAAATCAAACCTATTTTGTTGGTAATGCAGAGAGTCACCTGAGAGTTCTGTGGCTGCTTTTTGCCCTGTTGGGATTTCCCCTTTTCTCTTTCACGGTGGTAATTGAAACTGCAGGTGCCTGGCTCAGTGCACAGGGACTTCATTAGTAAAGACAGAGATTTCACACAACCTATTTTCAGAACACATTTTGAGTTCTGCTGGGTTATTTTTTGACAGCCCTTTGCCTGTTTTTGACATTAAACGGAAGAGTATTAAATTTATTGCAGAGGCATGTTGATGTCAGGAGAGCGTCCAGAACTCAAGGTAACAAGGTCAAGGTCAGTAAAGCTGATAAGTCATCTATAAGACAAGTTTTTACTTTCAAAGAAAGCTTTTTTCTTGTCCATGAAAGATTAATTCATAATGAACTGTTTTTGTTTGTGTTTTTTCACACAAACATCATGAGGATCGTGAAATTGTCCAGTCAAGCTGAGAAGGACGGCTGTAAATCAAAACAGAAAAAGAAAAAAATTCCCGCTGTTAAATTGATGCACACAAGCGCGGGAGATTAGTTTGGAAACCACTCTGCAGCGAGCCGACTGTCCGCTCACTGTAAGCAACTCGACAGGCATGAGCAGAATATTAATTGTCACACAGATGGCAGTCAGTTTCTTTGCTGTAAATCTTAAGAATTAATTAAGAAAAAAAAAAAACAGGGATTTGCATTATTTCAAAGTTAAAGGATATGTCTTATTTAAAAATTTAAAAAAAACAAGAAGAAAAAAATAACAAACAAAAAAACCAAGACCTACGATGACCATCTACTTGTCCAAAATGTAAAACATGCAAAAATGTAAATGACATAAATTTGTCTTTCTGGTTATGGAATCCCCTGTTTTTATATCGTCTGAGAAAGTCTAACCTCTTCATAAAGTCATTAAGTGTAAATGGCCTTCATTACTGAAAATCTGATGAGAAACATTTATTTACCTCCACCAACATGATCACGTTTTCACCAGCGAATACTTCCGACTCCAAAGTAATTGACAGATTTTGACAAATTTTGAACCAATGATAAAACCTTACACCATATCTCTCATCATTGGCAAAATTTTAAAAAAAATTAATATCTTGGTTCGTAGTTGATCGATCTTTATGAATTGTGACTCCGTTATGTCGGGTTGGTTCCTCAAATAATCCATCAAGTTTCTTCCGGATTGGATCCGAACTGCACATTTCATCATGATTCTTTTAAATGAATAGGGGGGGTGCCCATACATTTGGACCTACATATAATCAAGATCATTGATCCAGATAACTGAATATCTGGTTTAGGTTTAGTTTGGAGACAGACACACACACACACACACACACACACACACACACACACACACACACACACACACACACACTCACACACACACTAGTTTAAGCTATTTTCACCCAAGTCCAACATGAAACATGACAACCAACCAATAACTATCCCGCCTGATTTATTTACACTAGTTCACTAATAAACATGATTCCTTGGGAAATGCAGCATGTTCACTGGAGAGTGCATTGGTGTGTACATGTTAGTAAGTAACACAACCATGGTTTACTGTGCGTCTGAAGCGACAACCATGTAGGTCCACGCACAGCGACCCTCTGCACCACAGCGTCTCTAGACTCCACACGGGCTGCCTCATATCCAGCTGTTTCTCTCTCTCACACACACTTCACTCTACATTTTCTTTCAATGGCTGTTCATATTGACTATTGTTTTATTGAAATTATTTCCCAGTACTAAAAAGGTTAAGTGGGGCCTTTTTTTCCATCTCCGTTGTGTTTTCTGTCAATATTCACTGGAGCTGATGAATTGCATTGCGTCCACGGCCTTAATTTATTTGCATTTTCTCCTTAATGAGATCCGCCTACTTTACATATTCATCAGAGGGAAATGCGCTAAATAGATTGTGGGCAAATTGTGAAGCGCTGAACACGCGCAATCCTGATTCCCTTGGGTTTGTACCCCTTATTAGCACTTGGAGTGACGTTTGCACTCGTTTCAATACCCCTAAACCTTTAGTGAATCCACCCCTCAGACGTGTGTTTGCGGCATAATTGACCAATGATTTAGAAAGCTCCGCCCCTCCTGAAGCTGTTTGTTAATTTGGGAGAAAGTTGAGCCTTAGATTAACTTGTGGAGTGTGAAATCTACTGTTTCTAGAGTCAAGACATCACCTGTTTGTCAGGAATTGAAATCTGTGACTTGCTTGGTAGAGCGCTGATTATAAAGCTGCATCTCGCTGGAGTCGGACCGATGTTTTAATGAGTCTGGAGAATGCAACAGGCACAGACGTTGTGGGGAGGAAGAGTTTGATTCATTCCAAATCTAAATACATAATTTGCATTTCAAAAGGAAGCAATCCTTTTAATTTAGAGGAGTGTCTTGGGTACATGGATTACAGGAATCAGTCCAGAGGATGACAGTTGTGGGAAATAATCATGATGATTATTGATCTCACATATTTTCTTTTTTCTTCCATTGAGAAAACCTGCTTGGTTGCTTCTTAGCCACTGACTTATCAGACAAAACAAACAAAATAAGCTTTATGTACACTTAATTAAGAGTCATTCCATATACATATAGCTTTATGATGTTATGTTAGTGTTATCTTTTTTGCAGATTTTTATTCATATAAAACACTTTGAGTTGCCATGTGTATGAAATTTTCAACAAAAATATAGTTGAATTGCCTTGGCTTAGTGACTTTCCCACATGTACACACAGATACATGAAATGTTTAGGATTGAATAATGAAGTGCTGGATTAGATGGCTGTGCTGTTATGGTTCAGAATCTGTACTCTCCCTTTTGGGACTCTTTGGAATTCTCTCCGACACAACCGTGCAAATGTTTTCACAATGAAGAAGCACCTACGTCATTAATTTATCTTTAATTAAAAAAAAAAAGGGACAAATGTGTTCCTACGAAGGATCTAATTTCTGGTAGGGAGTTTCAAGTACTTGGTGTAACAAGCTTGCAAATGGATAAATATCACATTGAAACAGGTGGTTACAGTTGAAATTTCCTGGTATGAAGACGGTGGAACAGTCTTACCATTTCAAACAAATATTATATGAAAAAATAAAACAAAAAATGAAGTATCATTCTTAATGTAAATTATTCTTGTCATGTCCTAAAATAAAGCTAAGCTAAATTATGAAACAGTTCAGTAATGGTTTTGGAAGCACGACAACCCGTTAGAAAAGTGTCAAGGACATAGCTGGCTATTAGTCTGTCTGTCTCTGTGTGAGTGACCTCACTGACATGCAGGTTATTCTGCGTTGCACCTGCATGCTGTCACCTCCCTTGTTGTGGCGGTGTTGGATGAATGAGACGGAGTCAAGTTTTAGGGTTGCTGGTCAGATGCAGACACAGGGTTTATTTGGTCGATGGGTTTTGGGGAACAAAAAGAGACCTTGGCAAATGCTATCAGTTTAAGTCGGTATCTGGCCTGCTTAGGGCAATCTGACCAGAAGTGACCAGGAGGGATTCTGTAATCACATATCATCCATGATTGCAGTCCCTCTTTTCAGCCTGACTGTGCAGATGTCATTTTGTGACATCTGTAGTTACATCCACCTAACTCTGTCTGTATCCCTTCATCTTTGTATCAGATGAATCCATTGTGTAACCCACATGGATTAATAATGTGAAAGGTTAATATTGCCGCTCAAAGCTTTTTCATCTCCATTGTAAACACTTTTTTTTTTTTTCTTTTTGTCATTTTTGCAAAACTTTTGTGCATTGCACAGTGGGATGTGGAGTCCCGTAAAAGTATGCATAGAAATGTTTTTAACTTTGTGATTTCTTGTGTTTGTCAGACAAATAAGACAGTGATTTGCTTGACACCACTTTTGTTGTAGTTTATTCCCAGTATTCCCGGTGATATCTCATCACTCCGTGTGACATTCAGTGTCGATCAGATTCGGATATTTCCGTGTAAATCCCAAAATAAACATCTGCCATTGTTTTGCTACAACTTCCAGTCCATGAAAACTAACCAACAAATGTGCTGGGAAGTCAAGTTGTCCAAGTTTTGGGGGGCAAACACAATAAATCATTGTAAGAATGAAGTAAAAACACTTCTAAGCGTCTCCACATCCCACAATGCAATGCTCAACAGTGTTGACAGTGAAGATCAAAACAAACCTTTGAGCTGCAATTTCAACCTTTGAAGTAAATGATCTTCAATATATTGATCTTTGAGGCCTAGACTATGTCTTAATCTGATGAAACATTTTGTGCTCCAGCAGCTTTAAGAACTTTAAAGTGTTGGATTCTGTCTGGGTTCCTGACAGAAAAGAGGCCACTGCCATCGGGAATCACATACCCTGAAACCGTGAATAGTCAAAAAGACTAAAGTGGATGGTCCAAGCAGAAAAGTTTCATTGGCATTACACCAGTTTGCATTTTTACAGCCTTACAGACAAGAAGTCTGAAAGCCTCATGTACACAAAAAGCTTTGGTTTCCATGGTTTTCCTTTTCACATGGCTAGTCTGTCTCTGGTCCACTAATGTTCTTACTTTGGACAAAAACCACATTACTGAAGATAAAATGAGCGAAGTTATCAAGAAACATGAATGCGAGTCTTTGAAGGGCAGCAGAGTATAGACGATGATGAAGAGAGATTGAAAAGAGCCACTACGTGCATCAACTCATGCATCTATAAAGAAAGTTGAGATTAATCTAATGGTTACACATCAACGTGTTTCTGGAGGGAAGCCAAACAATGACCTGCTTGATTTTCTAATTAAATCTCATCTTCCAAAGACAAGAGATGTTAAAACAAAGACAGCTTCAGAAGATAAAGGAGATGGAAAGTCTGCAAGAATTTTTGCAAGTTTGCAAATCCAACCGGTGCTTCTTCGCTCAGGCTTACTTGCAATTTTCCCTTCAATTAAACACAAACACATTATGCTGTCAATCATGTCCATACATTGAAGAATCAAATACACAAAGAAAGTTCTTGAAGTTTGATAAAATAAAATAACAAATCAAAGCACAAAGCTACAAACTCTTTTTAAGACAGGGGTGTTTTTTTATCTTTGTATTTTCATATCTAATCTGTTAAAGCCTTTCATAAAGAAATAGTTGAATGTGTGTCCTTTAAAATAAGTTCTTGCTTTCTTGTCCTTGATGGGATCTGCATCAGAAGGTTGTGATAACTGGTTATGTTCAGAGTGGCTAAATTAGCTCTGAGGAATGTCCTTGTCAGAGAGGTTACTAGTTTTAAAAAAAATATTACGCTACAATTAGCGAGGAAGCCTTAAAATGTGATAACTCAGTGTTTTATAACTTAACACCAACAGTAGTTTTAGAAGAACAGAACAATGTCACTTTGAAAATATGGCTTTTTAAAAGCAAGTCATTTGAACAAATCCCTTGTTTTTGTTCTTTTATAGGGATTTATGGGGACGAATGATACGACTAAACTGATGGGCTTGGCTTTGATCACTTAGACGTCAGCACACGGTATGAAAAATGTTCAAAAAACAAAGACATCTTTTTCCCCTGTGAATTCAGTCTCTTGGCTTCATCTCAGTACACACTTGGAAGAAAGAAGCCGACTTCTAACACTCCTCCTCATTCTCTAACGCAGTGTATCTGAAAGCCTTGGTGCAGAAAGATCTGTTTGCTTTTTTATTTCTCACTGCCCCGACTCACCTGATGCACTCCACATGTCATCAACTACTACTGCTGAAGCTTAACAAACCATTTTTTTTGAATCACACACAAGATGGTGAAAACATGATGGGTTAAAGTGCCCTGGAATTTGGATTCATACATGATAGACATGATGATTTGCTGCAATTATTTCAAATTATTTGTATTTTGCAAAATAGTTGAAATTGAAAATTAAACTCAAAGCAGTGTATTGTACAATGTGTTTCCAAAATAAGAGCAATAGAAAAACGTTTTACTTAATCTCAATGTGTTTGGGGGTTTAGTTTTTATATTAGATTTAGGATTTATTATATTTTGACTTAATTTCAGCATGCTGGTCATTTCGTGGGTTGGGGTTTGGTTGACTCGCTCTTTTAAGTCAATTTTAAATTATTTGGTGTATTTTCTGCAAGTTGATAAGTTGAGTTCATGTGGTGCATTAGACAGTTTAGTGTGACTATGAAACCAGTTCATAGTTATTAGGGGGCCAAGCCCGCGGGGCCAGGGGACGGGTATGTAAGCATACGCGGTTCCTAGGACCAGCGGTGCTCGGAACCCTATTGTAGGATTTTTATGAACATTTATTATGTTTCCCCCGGTAAAAGTAGTGCTGCAGGCTAAACCGAGCAAGGTAGGGCGATGCCCTTTGGGGGGGTGGGTCCAGACCCCCCCGCATACCTTGGACGCAAAAACTCACATTGGTCGACCAGCAGGTGGCGCTATAACCAAGGTCAATGCGTTTTGGCCTAAAACTTCCACACCATTTGTTGCACATTCAAAAACTTACTATCCACAGATTTCTTGAATAGCACTGAATTACCTGGGCTAGGCCACGCCCATTTCCGCCTGACTTTTGTTGGAGCAAAATTGCAAAAACTGGAAAACCTACTTTTTTTAACTCCTCCTTGGGGTTTTGTCCAATCAGCGTGAAACTTGGCACGTAGAGTCTTCAGTTTGACTTGATCTAAAGTTATCTAAATAATTTTGTTCGGGCAAAACATGTGCAAATTATTAACGAGTAAATTTTTCTAGCTAGCTATGAAAAAGCGAACTGGTACATATCTCAGTCAAAATAAATGCTAACAACACCAAATCTGAGATCCTTGGTTGGCATCTGACTGTGGGGGTACGTGGTAAATTTGAATAATGTGGGTCACGAGGGGGCGCTGTAAATAAGAAATATTTATATCTCTTAAATGGCAACACCAATTTTTACCACATTTGGTGGGTATGACTTGAGTCATTCCTGAGGTCATATCTCAAGCTGATTAGGTTCTACTCCTCCCTCCTGTTTTCACTCAGGTGTGCCCTATCTCCTGATTGCCTTCTCTGTACTATAGAAGCTCTGCATGACTGCGAAATCCTTGTTAGTTTTACGTCTTTGGTTTGCACTTGATTTGTTTGATTTTTATTTCTATTTAATGGACTTTAGTGTGATAACAATCCTGCTTGTGCTTATTGAAAGTGATTCAGAAGAAAGAAGAAAAAAAGAGCGATTTATGACGTTTACAAGGAGACTCACAAAGGAATGGCCTGAAACTCTGAACCTTTTGTTATGAAGGAAAGATGCTCATGACAAAAGCCATCTTGTGTGTGACTGACACCATTTTTCCATACATCTGTCAGGGCTTAATGGACACTTGGGATTAAAGATTTCTTTCACAATCAAACTCACTTTGCAAAGACATTTCAGTCTCTTTCAATTTGAAGGACACCCTCTGAGTTGTTGGGTTTTATCGAGCATTCTGACAGCAATAGAATAATAACTAGAAACACCCTTGGAGAGTGCGAACCTCCACCAGGCAGCTCATTTCCACCCATATTGTGATTTCCACCCTATGTTGTAGTCCTACACTTATTTTATACACACTATTAAGGGGCGTCAAATGCCCTTAGCGACCCACAGTTCTCCTGTTCTTGTCTCCCATGTTATTTGTTACTTTTCTTCCATGTTCTCTTCCATGTACTTTTTTCAACTTCTGTTTTGTTCAAAGCAATCTTGGGAATTTACATATCTATTTTTTTAAAAATCCGTATATTTCTAACCCAATATTCCATGTAGATATCATATCAATAAACATGTAAATGTAAAGCTGATAGCCATTGTCCATTGACACGTTTGTATAGCTTTTGTACTTATTACTTTATAAAATTATTAATATCAACATTGAAACCAAACTTTGTTCCCATTTGCACTTTTGTGATATTTGCAAATTCAAAGTCAGTTTTTCTAAGACCTTTTGGAATCAGCCAAAGAATTTTAGATCTAATTGTAGCTTCTTCGTAGTTTTGTAGAAACTTTGTAGTTTTACGACAGCTGGCAACCAAGGCAAGGAGGTGAGGGCCAGGTATATTTTATTCTTCTTTTTTTAATTGGAACTCTGATGACATCATCAGCGAAGCGTGTTCTGAGAGAACATATGACATCATTAACAAGAAGTTCCACACTGTGAATAGGAAAATGAATGGGATATATATACAGTATATTTTTTTATTTTTTTTTATTTTGGTAGCCAGAACATCACCAAAATGTAATCACCCATTTATCAATTTTTCATCCAAATCCGTTGATAACTTTTCA
Organism: Gouania willdenowi; assembly: GCF_900634775.1. Lineage (NCBI taxonomy): Eukaryota > Metazoa > Chordata > Actinopteri > Blenniiformes > Gobiesocidae > Gouania > Gouania willdenowi. Next base: position 21,474,616 of record NC_041055.1, read on the forward strand.
AGACAGACAGATAAATTAAGGGTAAAACATAACCTTACCGCTTTGCACTTTGCAGAGGTAATAATAATCAGTTCCCCAGGTTTCACCAGCCTTTGTCAGTGCCACCCTGTCAGGTTTTCCTTGTACACGAAGCTGAAAGTGACATATTTATTAGCATTTGCTAATTCAACAACGTAGTTTGTATTATAGTAGGCCAGGGTATCAGGCATTTCTTTCCATCTTTTGTGTGGTTTGACATTTTAAAAACCATGTTTCCATTTCACAAACGTGTACTAACGATTATACACCTTAAGTTTGATTCACCTTCACAGCGTTTTCAAGGAGAGGCCACACTATCCTGTCTGTTGACCCCATACAAAACCTTCCTGACCTGAAGCCAACCAGTAAAATCCAGCCATCTGTTATAAAATAACCCTCTGTTATGAAGACAAGGCTAATTTAATACAAAATGAAATCAGTACGAAATCAATTGAGACCAAAGTCACAGTGTCCCTATAATAGGTTGGCATTTTTACTTCAATTTCTTGATGATGTTAGAAAATAAAGTTGTATTCACTGCTTTTGGACCAACCTGCAGGTCCAAAGATATCCTGCAGTTTGATTTACGCCCTGTGCCCTCTGCACCTATATCTCCTTACAGCCATTGTGATCAAGTTGATCGACTGCAGTCCAGGAATTGCTGACATACTGTACCTGTGGGATTATCAAACACATAGTCGTAATATCGCCTCCAGTACAGCAAAGACTGAAGGATGTGTGGAGAAAACAGCTTTATTGCACCAGAGGCACCCTTGCTGAGAACTGTAAGATTGGTCACAGAAATTGTATCGATCTGATTTTTTTTTGAAGAGGTGTTGTGAGCAGACTGGTAATGTGTCAAAATAAATGCTCCTTTTTCTGCTCATGCTTTTATGCAACTCACATTTACATGTTATACCATTATGCTGTGAGTGAGATGAGAGCCATGGCAGAGGGGCGGAGATTTAATTAAGGAGTGATGCAATAGTGATCAGTCAGCGTTAATCTCTGTCAATGGCTTATTGTGGCTAAAAAACGTATTCCTCTGATTGTGAAAACTATAGGAACATTTTACAAAAAGGTTCTATATAACTGAGCTTAAGGTATGCATATGTTTTTAACAAATATGGGACTTCTAATACCAGGGCTGGGGTCAATTATATTTGTAATCGTGTAATTGATAATTAATCACAATTATGATGTAGTTGTAAGTGTAATTAACAAAATCTGTTGCCATTATGGTTGAAATGAAATTCTAACTGAGTTTAGATAATTGATTTTGCAATGAAAATTCTATAAAAGATGTAAATTGTAATTTAATGCAAAACTGGGGAACCATGTTACAGTTCTATGTACAGTTCTACACATCTGTATTGAACAATTATTAAAATGTGTTTCATATTACACTTTCTCACATTTTACCATGAATGTATTTTATTTTTATCGAGGGGTATACCGACACGAAAAAAGATCAGACCCCCACACCAAAAATATCAAAACTTATTAAAAACAATAGATAGGAAAGAAATTAGATGATAGATATTTGTCTTTAATGTATTTTACAGCTGATTAATAACACATTATCATAAGAGATGCTAACAGAAAGCTAACAAAAGAGGAAGGCCTTCATTTTTATTAGTTATGTTTTTTTTTCCCAGGCTCAGTTATTGAGGTTAATTATGATTGAAGTTTAATAATTGAGAACGTAATTGTAATTAACTTTCTGAGGACAAAAATACTTGTAATTTAATTGTAATTGGAAAAAATGCAGGTCACTGTAATTGTAATTGAATTGTAATGGAACATAGATTGTAATTAAAAGTGAAAAATGTAATTGACCCCAGCCCTGTCTAATACACAGTGTAGGCTGACCTTGTCAGAAACAGCGTTGGTCCTCACCCAGTTTCCCACCTGGCCTGCAGTGTAATGGAACGGGAGATTTGGAGGATGAGCCAGTGCGACCAGCTAATGCAGACAATGACTGATTGTCTGGTGAATGTTACCAAACATAATGCATTACCCCAACATAATTGACTTCAGTGCAAGACAAGATTCCCCCAGGAGCTCACAGTAAAGCCCCCAAGGTCACAATTTTGGACACCGGTGGTATCAATATGTAGGTGGACAAAAAAATCGATCATCCTTGACCTTGTTTACAGCAGCACAATGAAAGAACAGCGGGTCCTAGACTATTTTGCTCGTTGAATATGAATATACGTTGCAAGCTTCCCCCTTTTATAAATAACAGGTGATTTTGTTTGCAATTTTCTCGCCAAATTATATTTGCAGAAAATTCAATCAAGCCTTACTTGACAGCTGGGAGATTTTAAAAAAGAAACTGTGAAATAAGAAAATAAATGAAATGTCTTCCTTCGGTGTAATTATTCCGTCAGGAATAGTCGGTGAAGGCCACACCTGTCATTTAACCAGTCCCTGCTGACTGAGTTTGGCTTTAGTCTGTGGCCAAATGACAGTATATTCAGTGTCATCACCCGTCAAGCATCTGTCAGTTGGCCCGGCCTCATACGCTGATTGATGTCCCCCCCCGTCCCCGTCCCCGTCCCCTCCCCCTCCCCCCAAAGACTGGTGAACAGAGCCATCCAGCCACTGTGTCAGTATCTGTGCTTAATGACTCTCTCAAAAGCTTTCACGACTAAATAAAGAGGAAAAGTTGCCAACAATGTACCGTATAATATACGCCGAGTATATGCTTGAAATCATATACTCAGAAGGCAAAGTAACAGATTACACGTACTCACATTGCTGTAATTAAGTTGTTAAGTTTGAGTGTATTTCTGAATCAGTGATTTTACTTAAATTCCTATAGCCAACCATACCTGAGTAAATTAGTATTTTTTGTTTTAAAATGATCAACAGACATTGTGAAACTAAAAAAATAAATCAAATAATCAGACATCAAAGTATGTGTATGCAGTAATATATGTAATTGTTGGGTTTTTTGGATTTTTTTTTCTGGAGGGAAGCCATCTGCATCAAATATTTTGTTTATTGTAATATTGTTTTTTGTATTATTGCATTTGTTCAAAATAAAACAGTATATTTCTTCGGTCATCATTATAAACATTTAGAGCACATTATTGTTTTCAGAGATCTTGTACATTACAGTAAGAAAACATGTATTTTAAGTATTTCAAGAGCTAAATGATTCCTGACCGAAGGGGTTTAGGCTGAAGTCAGGACTTCTACTGTCTAACCCCATTTACAACTGTGACACTATTACCAAAGATGGCACATAATACAGTTACTGTAATATCAACCATGGTAACACATGAGCACAAAACTTCAACTTCAAGAATCAAAATTATGTTATGCATCTGCGAATAACTTCTTTTCTAATGATCTTCATTCAAGTTGTACTATACTTTTCCATGACTTTTAACTTATATATTTTTTGAAATGCATGAATAGTTTTGTAGCCTTTAAGTCGATTGGGTTTTTTGTCGCATATCAGTTCCTCTGAGGTTGTATCTAGATTCTGTTGTTTGAAATATTTCTTGTAGACAGTGAGGAAGCATAAGGTTGTGTGCTTTGTACATCACAACTGCTGTGTAAACATCAACAAGATCATACAATTTTAAGATATTTAATCTAATAAAAAAAAGTGGATTTGTTGGAGCGAGATGTTCTGCATGGCTGATCACTCTAATTGCTTTCTTTTGTAATAGGAAAAAAGGTTGTTTATTAGTTTTATAGATGTTTCCCCATATTTCCACACAAGAGAAGTTTATTTACATCAAACCATTTTTTAGTATTTTAACTTCAGTTCCTACTGTATTCAAAAGCAGCTCAAGATCTTGTCCAGAACAGTATAAACTGGCATCATCAGCAAATGGGATGCACTGTAATTTGCTTAGGACTTCACTGATATCATTTATGTACATAACAAACAGTTTAGGTCCCAAAACGGAGCCCTGAGGAACACCGTGGGTTATTTTTGCCTCCACTGAGTTTGTATTATATGTACATATTAACATCGATCACGTATATCATATCAAATTATCAAATCCATCACATCGCAGTCGTGTATTTTTTGTCCACCTATATCAATCTTTATAATAATCAGAATCAGAAAATACTTTATTAAACCTTGAGGGGTAATTGGAACGGCAAAAAGCAGCATATTAAATAAAAAACACTAATTAGAATAATTATACACACGCAGAAAAAAGGAGCAAGACTATACAAAGAAAATGTGCAAATGAAAGATAAGGAGCAAAAATATTACAAATAATTGAAATAATAATTCAATTAATTTTTATTTATATAGTGCTAATTACAACAAAAGTCATCTCAAAGCGCTATGAAATTATAAAATTCATAATAGAAAGAAAAAAAACCCAATAGTAATGCAATACAAATACAGAAAGTACATTTTGTCAGAAAAATTTTAAAAATATATTGTACGCATAAAATCCACTCAGATACCGACCTTAGAAGCAGTGACCCAGAACTGGAGAAGATTAATGTATAGAAAGAAAATATAGAAGTAGATTTTACAATGGGTAGGATCATATAAGTTTATACTTCCTCCTACTTTATTTCGAACATGTACAGGCTTCACGTGCAGAATTTTGTAACCATTTATTCTCTCTTTGCTTTTTTTTTTTATTTCTGATTTTTCAATTATTATGACTATTTTCTCATTGTGGTAAATACACCGCTGTTGTGTTCATGTTCGAAATAAAAATGTAATCAAAATCTATCAAAATCAAATAGCCGACCAACCAGATTAAACGTAATGCACGGCGCCAAAACCGCATTGGATGGAGGTCATTTTCTTAGTTTTAGACTTCATAAATTAAACTATACACTACTTAGAGCCTGAGATTTTTTTTTTTTAAATATTGAATTGAATTTATTGGTGTTATTTTATTTAGAAAATAATTGTACATTTTAACAAACCTTTTATTTTGTACAGAAGTTCCTTTTTAAGTTTATACATGAGATGTTTACTGTATGCAAGGGAACCGTGGCAAGATTTATTGCCAAAAATAAACGTGGGGGGTGAAAGTAACTCGTAACTTTTACTTATACTTGAGTATTTTATGTATGACTAACCTGTACTCGTCCTTGAGTACAATTTCAATCAAGTAACAGTACTTCCAGTGTAATTGAGTAGGATATATTAGTACTCTTTACACCTCTGCATATATACTGCCAAATCGGATTATTCTCCCCATGTATCAGCACAGTCTGTTGATCATATACTGTAGACCCCTGTGTATAGATTACACCTGTTTTCCATGTCATCGGATGATGAAAAGAGGATTATTTACACCTAAAGGCTGCACATTTCTCACAGTCAGGTGCAGCATTGCATTTTATCAAAGGATTAGATGGGCACAAAAACGCCAAAGGGAAGATCCGCCTATTAGTTTTCATTTCATCAGAAAATCCAGATAACTTATACGCATTTGTGACCAAAAGTGTGTGCTTAGTGTGCACTTACTGTTCAGACTCCAACTTCATCTTTTATTGTTCGGATGCAACGGCTTATGAAAACAGACCTCAAATGCAGCTGCTCAAATCCAATAACCTGCTGGTAAAAGAATTATTGATCATATATCCTATACTGCTGTTGTGAGGAGCAATAAAATACTATTAAATCTCACACACACATTCAGCTCTGATGTGATTCGGATATAATAAAATGGAAGAAGCTAAAGGGATTTCACCAGTAAACATCTGCCTTCAGTTATACCAAAAGGATTCCTCCATGCTCCAAACTAAATAATTTAAATGTATGTATTGTAGTTCTTGAATTGATGTGACTGCTGGGAAGCAGGGTTGGGGTCAAATACATTTTTAAAATTACAATTCCGTTTTTAATTATCCATGTTCAATTACAACTTCATTATGATTACAGTGACTAACATTTTTTCCAATTACAATCAAATTTACAATTACTTTTATCCCCAGAAAGTCAATTACAATTACGTTTTCAGTTACTAAAGTTCAGTTACAATTAATCACAATTACTGAGCCTGAAATACATAACACAATAATAATAATAAAAATAATAATAATAATAATAATAATAATAATAATAATAATAATAATAAGAATAATAAGAATAATAAGAATAATAAGAATAATAATAACCTAATTCCTCTTATGTTAGCTTTCTGTTAGCATCTCTTATGATAACATGTCCTAAATCAACTATAAAATACACTAAAAATGATTATCATATAATTTCTATCCAATCTATTGGTTACCTTGTGAGGCTTCCGAATCAATGAAAATATAGGTTTTAATAATATTAGTGTGGGTGTCTGAACCTTTTTGGTTTCAGTATACCCCTAGATATCATTTTTTCTAAAAAAGTAAAATGTGGGAAAGCTTGATATGAAACATTTTAATTATTGTTATGAAACATACAGATGTGTAGAACCGTTCATAGAACTGTAACATGGTTGCCCAGTTTTGCGTTAAATTACAATTTACAATTTTTATGGCATTTTCTTGGCAATTTTCTAAAGTCATTTACAATTCAATTGTGACAGCAGTAGATTTTTTTAAATTACAAATACAATAATAAATGTGTCATAATTGTAATGCATTATCAATTACGCGATTGAAATAATAATTGAACCAAACCCTGCAGGGAAGCAATCGTGTTGTGAGGAAGAACTTTTAGAAACTGAAGAACGAGCTCATTGTCTCCTGTTATTCTCTCCGGGTGTTTCTATGGATCTCGCGGCTTTTCCTAATGAACACAGAGTTTCCTTCCTTGCTGTTTTCCACCTGTCAGGCTGTTGGTATGTCAGCCCTGTTCTACTGGCACTGAGAGTAAATGGTTATTAGAAGCAAAGCTGGATGGAGTATTGGAGCTCTAATGCTCTGTCCTCCAGGAATCACAATGACAGTTCCGTTGTTTGATGTGAAAGCTGAGGCTCGGTTTATAATTGGTGAATTATTTATTTCTGTCTTTCACCAAATGGACCTGAGCAACTGTTGACAACAACAAGTGACAGTCTATAGTCAATGAAGACAGATTCAAGTAGACCAGTTATCTTTAATTATCCAATGGTAAAATCCTTTCCGTTAAGTATTACTCTAACTGTCTTAGTGATATCAATCAAACGGATTCAATTGCATCTAAATATCCATTATCTATTTTACATTCAATTCTAGTCCCATCTCTTGCTATCAATTCATTTATGTGTCCTTGACTTATCCATTATCTCCACTTAATTAAAGATTTATTAAAAGCCAGAAAACCTCTTAAGGTTTTTGCAGTTTGGGATCTAACTGTTTTTAAATTGATCACAAAAACAACACACATACTCTCAATGTTAACATTGAATTCATAAAGCACATCAAGAGGAAATGCATAGAGATGCCAGCAAACCATTTTTGTCAGTAAACCAGACATATTGGCCATACCAGCCTGTCATTGCCCGATTCTCGTTAGATCTCGGAAGCTAAGCAGGTGTGGGCCTGGTTAGTAGTTGGATGGGAGACCGCTGTGAAATCCAGGTGCCAGTGGGGGGGACAGTCACTCCAGTGGTATTTGTTATTGTGTCCTTGGGCAAGACACTTTTTTTAGTTTTGTGAAGTTCATTCTCTGGAATCGATCCCAGCCGACATCAGACATAGAAATATCACATAGAGACAATCATATACACTCCTATTGTTGAACACCCAGAAAACATTTCCAAGCACACGGAGAACTCCCCAATGAAGAGTGGGCACAAGACTTTCAAGCATTGAGGAGGAGCGTTCAACATCACATCACCATGCCGTCATTGTCAAAACTTTACCACTTCATTCCATAAGAATGTTACACTGCTTTCGAATGCTACTGTTACACATAGCCGCGACGAGTTGCGAATGTCAAATCTGCATCATTCGTGACACTTGCAACGAAGCTCAACCTGACTGGAGAGGGCTCGTAATAACGCCGAGCGAGTGCAATCATACTTGTAGAGTGCGTAGCAGCACGTAAACATTCCTTTCTCCCCGTGCTGATCCCTTTTGGCGTGCAACAGAGCTTGAAAGTGTTCGGAGTGTGTCCTTATTTAATTCCTCACCATTTCAGGATGCCACAGCTGAAGAACTCGTCAAAGTCCAGGACACGATGGCAGCCGGCGCCACAGGTGGAGTTTGAGATTCCTGCCGGGGGGTGATGGGCAGGGGGGTAACCTTGCCTGCAAGATGGATTCTCCTGTTGTTCACAAACACCAGAATCCATCTTGTTCCAGCCTTTGCCTATTTCAGTCCGAACTGAAATGGATAGAACAAGTCATGAGGCAGTGTTGTGGTTTAGGGCGGGATATCCGGGCGTGACGAAGGCAGAAGTGCCAAAGCAAAACTGGCGCATGCGCAGTTGCGGGGAGACAAACTAGCTGTGCTACTGCTATTAGCATAGCTCCAAATCAAAATAGAAAAATGTCAACGCAGGAGGATGGTTAAGGTGCCCTTGACTCGCATAATCATGTTGCAAAAACGGCAAAAGTCACTCAACGACATAATGGCTGCAGCATTTCTATCCCAACGTTTTCACCAGTGAAGCCATGTTGCTGTTGTAGCAGCGTCTCTGCGGCGCATGTCGATGATAACATCATCATTTGTTACCATGTGATTGACTAAAACCAATGATAGTGGACAGGCGCTTCGCCCAATCAGCTTCAAGCATTTTGTTCATGTCCCTCCCTGGTTCTGAAAGGATGCGCCAGACACAGACCCAGATCAATGTGGAGAACTCGAGTTAAAGGGAGGGCTACACATCAATCTGGCTGTTGACAGGTGAGTGGGGGGGGGGGGGGGTCAGAAGAAAAAATAGAATTAAATATATAGACCGTCTCTAGATTTGCACCAACCACAATGTGTGTAATTTAAACATACAATAATGCAAAATTGATTAGTAATATTATTGATAATGTTGACAACAAAAATTTGCATCAACACATGTTAAATGTTGTAAAGTCATGATAAAATCAGGCCGGCAGCCGCCTTCTGTTACATTTCACTTTTACTTTCAATATCTGCGCCAAGAAATAACTTGTGTTTTTAGAAGAACAACAAATGAATTCATATATATTTTGTACAGTCACTGTATTTTATGGCACTTAAAATATTTGTATATTATGTACATTATATTCAGAATTGTATTTTTTCCAAAAAACTTAACCTGAAATGTGGGGCACTCAGTCACGAATATAGATTCCTGTCTTTTCGGGGCTTTGTGTAAACACAGCGTACATATTACGTTGAGTGGTTAGGTGAGGTCTTTAAAAATGCAACACACAAGAACCTTTTCTGACATCAATCTTTATCCCCAGACTGTTTTGACAGAAAATAGGTGTGCGTGTGCGTGTGCGTGCGTGTTGACCAATGACATTCTTGCCTTTAACTATTACCTATTTAGTCAGTCCAGACATGCCCCAGGCAGTCAATATATTCAGAAGAGTACAGCAATTGATGTCCTCATTATATTTTAATACATCACTTGAATATGTATTGATGTAAAAATTCTAAGAGCAGCTTTAAGTAATCCAGTGGTTGCCTTTAAGCCCTCACAGAGCGTGTGCGAAGACATGAATTAAAGTCAGATTCACCCTGAAGCGACTTGATGAATTTTTCGTCAAGACGCCAGAAAATAGTTGCTAATGAGAAAGTGCACCATCTGCCTCAGCAACAGGTAATTGATTCTGCAGTCACTGGGTGAACAGTCACTGACACAGTCCAACTTGCTGCAGACTCGGCCCAAATATCCTCAGTGTCACATCGCTGAAGGAGAAGACGCTCATTTGCAGCAAAGCTCACCAATGACGAGGCTGAAAAAACGAAACTCTATTCAAAGTCTTTTTAATCATGTTTTATGGTAACTTAGTTTGACAAAACGACACCTCACCTCTCTTCATACACTATTAAATCCTTACACAAACTGGAGTTTCTGCAAAGACGGAGAGGACCAGGAGCAAATTAGTCTCAGGCGAGTAGACTGAGCCGCAGCTGACTTAGAATGCAAAATATGACGATGCCTTCTGATCATATATTCCTGAATCGCTGCGTATTACAGTCTGCATTATCTGCTGGTGTCTTTTTGCCAATTACACCTGCGATCACTGATCAGCGTCACCAAAAGGACTAATGAAGAATAAAAAGGTAAAGAGCTTCAGGGAGGACAGGACAAAGAAGGGAGCGAGAGAGGCAGTGTTAGTTGTACTAAAGTATTCGTTACTTTTGTGCCACATAATAATGAGTTGTTTGAAACAAAAAATATCTCTTCAAATTTAGAAAATCCTCATGCGTGTACAGAGCTTCATGCAGATCTTAATGTAAACCCATGCATTTTTACTCTTGCCCAACACATGGGTGACCAATAAAAACAACTACCATGTGATTAAAATTGCTCGTAAGGTCTCTCAGTGGAAGATGGGTACGAAGGTGACCTCTAAAAAAATAAAGAGGGAGGACTGCACAAACAGGGAAGATTAAAAGATCCATCCTCTGTCCTGACATTTGGATTACCACCTTTACAGTGGCCTAACAAGAGCAGCTCATCCTGCAGTGTCGGTATGTGCGTTTACATGTGTCAACTGTCACCTCTTTGTAAATACTTAAAGACAAACAGTATCAGGGTGTTTAGATTTCATTTTGGTAAAAGCATAAAGTTTTCTGAGCAAACTAATGTATGAATTCAAGGACAGTCATTTCTGGTTTTTAAATCTTTACATTTATTAATTATCATTGTTTCTAATATTTAGAATAACATTGATCTTAAAATCGGAATCAGAAGTGATTGTTTAGATTCTGCTCAGCCGAAATCTGTCTTTGTTAAAAATAAAAAAAAAAATTGAATTTCAATCTAGAGCCTTACTTGGACAATTATGAAAGCAATCAATAATCCTAAATGAATTTTTGACAGTGGTTTGTTTTGGTTGAGCGATCACTGATGAGTTTTTTGGGTTTTTTTCACCAGATTTTCTTTCCACACCGTTGGGTTTAGATTGAATTTCTGCCACGTTGTGAAAACATGGCTCCCATTTGTTTGTTTTTGAGGTGACCCTGGTTATCTTCATTTTGATGGTTATGAATCTCATTACAAGTGGTCAGGTAGATACATCTGTGAGTATTAGAGGCACACAGTAGTCTAATATACTGTATGTGTGAGTATGAAGCTATGGAGTCTGGGTTATATATATATATTAATTAGATTAAATTCAAAATTAAAAAAAATATCTGGCTCTAAGCATAGCTACAATTATGAAATCTAAAACTGAGAAAATAACCTCTATTCAATGCTGTTTTGGCACAATGCATTACGTTTAATTTGATTGGTCGGCTATGATGTGATGTATTTAAAACAAAAACAAAAAAAATTAAGTCAGTAATGGTTGGGTGTAGAAATGTAATGAATTACTTATTAATGATTTAAAAATATACCCATACCCATAAAAGCAACTCAATTACAGTAACGTGAGTACCGGTACTTGTAGTAATCCATTACTTTTACAGCCTTGCTGGTTTTATTTTTTTTTCAAAAAAATTATTCCACTTTTTGTGGATGTTTTAATGAAAATAGAAGTTCAGGTGACTTCATATCTCAATGAAATTGTGAAAGAAAACCAGAATAATACCATGGAACCTTTACACAGATGGCCACAAATAGGCTCAAGTGACGTAATGTTGCTAATCTATGCTAATAAATCTCATGTCTTTAAAATTACGCAAAAGCTATAAAGAGATGCTTGGTTGCAACTTCAGACTGTCAACCTGTGCGTGTGCACGTTCAGCGCTCGTGCGCTACTTCGTGCACTTCCAGAGGAGGAGACTGGGAGGGATTATCAGAGTTGTGTGTTGTTTGCACATTGTGTTTTTTGGTTTTAAGATTTGTGTTACTGACTAGTAAAACCAAACAGGAAATGTCCTTGTACTGAAACTTTTATATCTTATTTTAACTTTTGATTTCACTGTGTTGCATTGCTTTTGGATTTTTCACCATTTTTTTGTTATTGTTCCCTCGAGATATTTGCACTATACCTGTAAGTGTTATATTGTATTATAGTGCATCATTCTAAATTTTAAAATAGGTTGTATTTTTATTTTTATTTTTTCAATAATTTGTTGTGTCGTCATTGTTTTGTTTTGATATTTCAAGTAAATAATGTGTACACACTGTGTATATAGACGGGAAATTTTTTTAACTATTTTTATTCATTCATGGGGTGGGGGGGGGTGACTAGAAACAACAAATCATCATGTTTTTTTTATATAGATATACATAGTAAATGTCTCAGCTGTTATGAATGTTTTATACAATGAGTCTTGCATGACCAAAGAAGCATTTTACACATCCTGTCACATCTAATCCAATTTTGGGAGAAACGTGAAACAGAAAAATTCTCATGACTTATCTTTCTTGCACTTTCATGTTTCATAACCTTTAATATACAGTAATCTGTGGTGATATTTCACAATCTGAGGGGGACCAAAGCAAGTGACTTTAGCAATAACAACTGAATATGTGTGAAAGTAAAGCAGTTCTCTCAATCCAGTGTTGATGATATCCATCCTGACATTTCATGGTTGTATTGTTGGTCTCCACCAGTTTTCTATTCTATCACTGCAGATACTTTATTTGATGACGATAGTGTTGTTGTCAGGTGAAGAGCTCCGCAGTTCGGGCTGATCCTGACTGACAGGGCACTAAATCTCTTTTTCACCCTCAGTGATCAAAGTCAACCTTTTTCTTGGAAATAAATTCTGGAAAGTCTATGATTAGACTGTGAAACATTGACTTTCCAGGAACCCAATTCACAATGTCTCCTGGACTTGGTTTTAAACCAATTATGCAATTACAATTTAGCAATTGATTATTTATTTTTTGTTTTAAAGTCTTCCCAACATTTATTTTAAATTTTATACAATTTTATTTTGTTCAGGGTTTTGGTTTGATTACTCAAATCTTGTCCCTGATTGCAATACATCATTGATCCTACTTAAAGGATTTTATTATCATTTTCCTATAGAGTATAAAGCATTAAGAAGTTATTGTTACACTTTTTAACCATGGCATCTGGAAAATATTATCATTGACAATTATTGCAAAAAACAAGTGACAAATAACCTTCTGGCTCAGTCTTTCCTGGACTAGTGGCACCAACCAATAACAACTATGTTCACTGTTTTTAACACCCTTTAGCAGTAAATCTCATGTTCTACTCTCAGCATCCAATTGGCTAATTTAAATTTTTATAGATATTGTTATACTGTATCCCCCATGTTTGATTGAAGTAGGACAACCTTCAGCCAAGGGTGGACTGGCCATCTGGTGTACCGGGCGTCGTCCTGGTGGGCCGTCGACCCAATGCGGGACCTTTCCGGTCCACAAACATGGACTTACGTATGCACAGGTGGCCATAAATGGTTTAACAGTGGCAAGAAAAGAGCGAAAAGTGACAAGAGTGGCCAAAAATGGGCAAATAAAGAGGAACCAGCTGGTATTTAATGGTAAAGAGGCACAATGTTGGGGAAAAAGGAAGCAAGTGATATTTATTGGACAAAAATTAGCAATTTAGATGAAAAGTGGCCAAAAAAATAAAAGAAATTACAAAAATTGGATAAAAGTGTCAAAAAGAAATGGACAAAAAATAGAAAAAAAGGGATATTTGTTGGCAAAAGGTAGCTAGTCTGTAAAAAGTGTCAGAACTTTTTGAAAAGGCTCAAAAATGGGACAAAGGATGTGGCAAAATGGCCAAAGGAAATGAGTAAAAAGAGGTTAAAAGTTTCCCCATTTGAAGGTTTTCTGGGGGAATATTACTTAAAATGAATTCATGGAGAGCCACATGTTGAGCATTAGACTTAATAACAGCTTTTACGTGGTGTCACTGATAATGTAGTGGGCTGGTCTGGTCTGGACACACAATGCCAGGGCTGAATTTTAGTCCCAGTCCAGCCCTGCCTTCAGCCTGTCAGTCAACACAGTGTTGAGACATTTGCTGACACTCATTATTACATGCAGAAGCTGATGCATTCATTGTCCTGTGATGCCAGCAGGCTGTGATTTATACTGGCAGGCACAGTTGCTCAGGTGGGAAAGTGGATTGGTGGTTAAATGGTCAGACTGTGTCATTGTTCAGACAGATTTGGAGTTCTTTATTAGATATTGGGTTCTGCCCTTGGTTTGTTTCAGTGGTCAATAATAATGGAGTTTAATAGATGGTGTTTGGTTTGTTTCAGGTCTTGTTTTTAGTTTGTTTGTTTGTTTGTTTGGGTTCTATTGATGCTTTTGCTGGGGTCATATCTTATGTATGCACTGCTTAGTGTGCAGTGTTTTTGGCTCTCTGAAACCCACTGGAGACTCGTTCTGGTCTACTTTTCACCAGCTTTTGGTTTTTCTTGCGGGTCAGCAGCTGTTTTTTTTTTTTCTTCTTTGTTTTGTTTTTGTTGCTAGCTAGTTTTGAAAGTAAATATAGCAAAAACTTTACTGCTTGTCTGACAGGTCTCTGCTTTTTGGGTCCAACAATCTCCATCTCTTACACCAGGGATGGGCTATCACAGCACGGGCCACAAAAATGTGAATGTATCTTTTCCGAGGGCCACATTATCAACATTCATGTCAGCATTTCGAATAGTGACCAATCAGATCTCGTTATTAATAAACGGTGGGAAAAAATGTTTTGTCTTTTTTTGTCTTTGTCTCTGGTTTTGTTGTTTTGTCAGTTTTAAATGATTTTGTGTACTATTGGAGTCAATATGTGTGTTTTTGTTATTTGTCGTGTTCTTGTTATAATTATGTGTATTTTTCATTCATTTTTTGCATTTTTGTTGTCGAGTTGTGCATTTGGGGTCACTTTCTATATGTTTGTTGTTGTTTTTCTGTATTTTCCTGTTATTTTGTGCAATTTTGATGACGTTTGGAGCTATTCTGTAATGTGTTTGTTTAAGCAGTTGTTCTGTCTGTCTTTGTTGTGATTTTGGATTTTATGAGTCATTTCCTTTTTTTGTGTATTTGTGTACAGCATTTTGATGTCAATTTGTGTATTCTGGGAGTTATTTTGTGTATTATGTTGGGCTTCATATTCCTTCCAACTTCTTGAAATACTGTTTTTACCAAAAAATGGGAATTTTCAACATTTTCTAAAGAAATTCTTACTTTTGTCTCTTATTACAGCATAATAACCCACAAACAGTGAGACAGAGCCTTGTGTACTATTGCTCAGAGTCCCATTACCACTGTCAATGAATGGTTTAATCGTAAGTCAGACTACACTGGAAAATGAACACTGCTCTTTTTTGGACTGAGGACTGTGATTGCTTTTTTTGTTTTGCTGAATTTCTTTGTTTCATAATGTGCCAAATCTGTCTTCTGGGCTGTATGCAAGACAGCATATATTACTTCTTGGCCAGGAGAAGACACATGCTTTCTTGGATTACACTTCTAGTCATTACTGTTCTTCATGCACAGCGGCCCAAGAGGCAGAAAAAAAAAAAAACCCCAGCCTTGCTCTTTAGACCTTGTACTTCCTTAAATCCCATTTGGTGGAAAGACGGTAAGTGACCCTGCAACTCAGTCTGAAGGTCGAGTTTCCTTTTAACTCCATAGGATGTGTGTGTATGTTATATATAGTATTATACAGTGTGTGTGTATTTATATATTCCATTACACCAAATATATGGTCACACTTTACTTGAAGTTTTATACATAATGCTGTCATTACGCTGTCATTATCTGTCATTAGCATGACTAAGGTGTCAAGAACGCTGTCATTAATGTCGTTCACTAAATTATGACACCTTTGGAGCTATGTTGGCATTTTTTGGGTTAGGTAGAAGGATCTAGTGGGGTTAGCTAGGGTTAGGGTTAGGTAGGGATAGAAATTAAGTTAGGGTTAGGGTTAGGGGTCAGGGTAATGAAGGGTAATGCCGCGTTCACACCAAATCCTAGTGACGTTGGCACCACTCGAATGCTAAAATTAGTGAAAAGACCGGTTTCCCCATTGATGGAATGACGTTATTGATAACTTTGATTGGTTTTCGCACCTGCGCGTCACGCAAAACATTTGCTGGAGTACAATATTTTCAACTCAAGCGAATGACGAACGTCACGGTCAAAGCGACCAACAGGAGGAGAATTTGCCCCTTATACCGCATCTTCTCTTTGACTTTTTATGTAATCTGGCCGCGCAAACATTTCGCGCCACGTCCAGTGTGAACGCAGTATTAGGGTTAAGGTAAAGGACAACACTTAAAGCTGAGATCCAGAGTTTCTGAGAAATCTATATTTATGTATGATTCTTTTGAAATGCGAAAAAATACCTAACTAGTCTTTTACTATGGTCTACTGCCGGTGGTTATTCATATACATTAATGTATATAAGCCCCTCCTTCGTCCTATAGACCCCTATACAAATGGAAACAAATGCCAAGTGTGCCCAGCCAATAGGCTTCAACTTCCAGTTTTGAGACTGTCAGTCAAAGTGAATGCGGAACTGTGCACGGAAACAAGGTCACGCGTCACAACAGCAAACAGGTAAATATGATTTTGGCCCTTACCTGACCCAAAGACCTAAATCAATGCGAGGTTGCGTCGGATCGTGTGGAGGCGTGGCTTCTGGTAGATTGCAGAGGCAGAGGGAGGAAGTGATGCTGTTGAGAGCGGGACATCAAGATGTCCTCTCAGAAACTCCGGATATCAGCTTTAAGGACAGCCTTCATGACACCTTATTAATACTAATGACAGGTTCCATGTCATAATAATGACAGCGTAATGTCAGCCTTATGTATAAAACTTTAAGTAAATGTATAAAACTTTAAGTAAAGTGTCACCTCAACAACTTCTCCTTTTTTTATCGTCAGTTACTGATCTTTTACAACTTGATCGTACGGTTTCAAAAAGCACCTTTACTTCACTATCTACAGTATATACAATGATCTTAACTCAAATGTGATCATAAACACAAATGTAATACCTTAAACTACATTTTTCACCAAGAAAACCAGAGCTTCCACATCTCTCATGTTTCACCTCTGAACAAATCCAGCTCTGGCTTCTTTTATTTGTTGAGGAGTCGGGCTGTCTGCACACAGAGCCATGCAGTGGGAGGCTCAGGTGCAGCAGAGAGAGACAATCCCTTCACATTCACTGGGGAATAGACCTGTCAGCCCTGTAAACTCTTGATGACCCAACCAATGGAACCACCAACTGCTTTTTGAGCTCGGACCACAGGCATTGCACTTATCGTCTCTGTGAACCAGAGTGGAAAAATACAGCGCAGAGCTTTTTTACAGGATTATGATTGCATTACCTTTATGTTTTTGTTTTTTTTTCTGAAAGTTTAACTTTAATGCACTGTAATGAAGAATCCAGAGATGCTTTGAATAACAAAAACCTTGTTTTGTTGTTTGCTTCTGTTTTCACGTCGGAAAGCATTAATCTATGAGGTAAGTGTTTGGGTGTTGGAGGAGCTCAAGCATTGTGGAGCACCTTTAGCCATTATGTGTATTTTCTTATCTAATGAGTTTTTGTCAGTGGATAAATGTGTTTGGTACAAATGCTACATTTCTAAAATCAGGCATGAGATACTTATTAAAGCAAGAGATTTCAAAAGTATCACGTAAATGTGTCTGTGTTTGGGTGTGACCTGTGTTTGACTTCTACTGACCTTGACTCTGTTAATCCCACTAGTGATTAACCACATCCAGACAGTATGAATAGGAGCTTCAGTTGAATACACGAAAACTAAATGTTATTAAAGAAGTATGTTTGAGCTCAATCGTTGGTGGTGAGGATGATACTTTTTGTGCAGAAGCTAATTTCTTTAAAAAATGGAAATTCAAATGGGGAAAAAAAGGGAGCTTGTCAGAAATTCTGCAAGATCTGGGAAATGACAGTGTGCCGTGAATAAGAATGATGTTTACTTAAATCAGGAGATTAAAGCAGCTCCCTGTTAGGTAAAGGGTTGCCATCACAACACCTACATTCATCGCAGGTGTAAGACTTTCATTCAAAAAACTTTAAATTTTTAAATTATACATTATTCTCAATATGAAATATTCATTCAATCATTTATACATGCATGTGTTTTACAGGGTTGTTGGGGGTCACTACACCTTGACTATGCACGTACTTCTAGTTCATACACTGGAATCATCAGGACAAGGACAAAACAAGGACTCCTACAATAAAATGACCAATTTCCAAATAAACTGAACTCGCTACAATGCATGTTTTATTGTTTTTGGACTCTGGGGAAATCAGAAAAGCCATAAACTCAACCAACGCTTTGTGGAGAACATGCAAACTCCTCACAGAGAAGTGCTACAGTCAGAGATCATGTGATCATTACAGTCGATATTCTGAATTAGACAAACATTTAAGACGGAAACTGTAAATTGGATCTCAAATTATTTACTTGATGACACTGGAAGCATTACAGGATTAATGCAGGAATATTTTAGGAATGGGGTTTACATGTTCTGCATGTTGTGTGGATTTTTTTTTCTGAGACTAGTAGGGGTGTGCATTGCCATGCATCTGACAATATGATATGATTTACGTGTCACGGTACAATATATCTCGATACTATACAATACGCTACACATAGCGATATATCGCGACATCAATAATTACAAATTTTACCTTCACAAGTACAAAATGCTATGAAATACTAATAATTTATTTTCATTTTTTTTACTTGTGAGAACAGGTAAATGGTAACTAACTGTAATTCAAGTACCAATATCAAAAGCAAGTGGTTTATAACCTTAACTGTCAAATTACATTTAAATCTAAAAAAAAAAAAAAAAAAAAAAAAAACCACACACAAATGTTTTTTTTTGTTTTTTGTTTTTTTTTAAACAGAATTTTAAAAAAAAGCATAATTGACATTTTTTTGGATCAATACGAC